>NW_009607441.1:16411-88875 GCF_000690535.1 Cariama cristata | reverse complement strand
GTCAACCATTACACTTGATTGGAAGCCTCCACGTAGTGATGGTGGCAGTCCCATCTTAGGATATATTGTTGAGAAGAGGAGACATGATGCAAAAGACTATGAAAGAGTTAACGCAAAGCTCTGTCCAACAACATCTCTTCTCGTTGAAAAACTTGATGAACTTCATATGTATGAATTCCGTGTCAAAGCTGTCAATGCTATTGGAGAAAGTGAACCATCATTGCCCCTCAATGTAGTTATACAAGACGATGAAGGTATATCTACTTTAAAGAAATCCATACAAATATCTCCAGAACACTGAGAGGCAATTTCTCTGATTCACCTCCATCTTCGCTCTGTCATTTTTCTTCTTGTTTTCAGTACCTCCAACTGTTACATTACGCTTGGCTGTGAGAGGAGATACTATCAAAGTGAAGGCAGGAGAACCAGTTAATATTACTGCTGATGTAACAGGTCTGCCAATGCCAAAGATTGAATGGGACAAGAATGAAGTTTTAATTGACCAAACATCCAGTGCACTTAAGATAACCAAGGAAGAAGTATCTAGAAGTGAGGCAAAAACTGAACTTATCCTGCCTGCAGCAGTGAGGGATGATAAAGGCACTTACACTGTGAGAGCTTCCAATCGTCTTGGCACTGCATTTCGCAATGTGCATGTTGAAGTGTACGGTAAGGATGCAACATTTTAATAAAATGACAGCTAATAAAGTACTTTTGCCTTTTTCTTAGTATAATTCTGTGCTCTGTTGCTTTCATACAGATCGTCCTTCTCCACCAAGAAATCTTGCTGTTTCTGATATTAAAGCAGAATCATGCTATTTAACATGGGATGTGCCTCTCGATAATGGTGGTAGTGAAATTACCCATTACATTATTGAGAAACGTGATGCTAGTAGGAAGAAATCTGAGTGGGAAGAAGTCTCCAAAAGTGCTGTTGACAGAAGATTTAGGGTAATTTATAAAATACTTCTATTACATCCTTTAATATGCATAAAAATAGCAATAGTACACATCTTATGAAAACTGCTACTTGCATTAATACCTGTGCTCATGCTCCATTTAGACTCCAGAATTACTGGATGAATGTTGCTCATCTATGTAAGTGTGTTTTCCTCATGTGATAAAACAAAAGCAATTGTTCTCTCTTGCTACTTTACCTCAGCTGAGTTTAGAAGACATCTTCCTTTCCATTTCCCAACATTATTCAGTTATTACTAACTGCAAAAACAAACATGATGACTTGAGTTTATATTTGGTCCTGTGCACGTGAAATAAGAATATCCCAAGGGCATTGCATACAGCTGTGTAGCACATAAACATGTATGTATCAGTGAGATTCCAAGACAGAATTTAAAGCAAAAACCACTGCATAACTTCAAATAGGTTTATTCTGAAATTAGCCAAGTATTGATTTAAATCTTATTTTTCAGGTATGGAACCTTGCAACAAATGAAAAATACCAATTTAGAGTCCGGGCAGTAAACAAATACGGAATAAGTGATGAATGCCTCTCAGAAAAAGTTGTTATTAAGGATCCATATGGCCTTCCTGGACCCCCTGGAAAGCCAAAAATTTTAGATCGCACCAGATCATCAATGCTGGTGACTTGGGAACCTCCTTTGAATGATGGTGGCAGCCCTATAACTGGCTATTGGTTGGAGAAGAGAGAGGTGGGAGGTGTCTACTGGTCCCGTGTTAACAGGGCTCCAGTAACAAAACCATCAGTAAAAGGTTTAGAGTACAATGTGCTGCGTTTGGCTGAAGGTGTTGAATACCAGTTTAGAGTTATGGCTGAAAATCTTGCTGGAATTGGCCCTCCCAGTGAACCATCAGATCCTGCCTTAGCGGCAGATCCCATATGTAAGTATATAATTTGTATGACTATTTTTAAGGACTATATCACACCAGAACGAAGATGTGCTACTATTATTTATATTGAATTTAGTGCAATTAATCCAAAGATTTGTTTTCATTAAATGAGAAAGAATATATTGACCCAAAGTAGTTTCCTGATTTGTTTTTTTCACAGTTTTAAAAATAATTCATTTTAATTTCATTGTTAACTCTTTTATGAACCTTGAACTGTGATTACACTAATGCAAACATTGCCAAATAAACTTGAGTTCAGAATGAGATTTTTATATTATGGTTTTTCTTTATTGTTAAAAAGTTCAATGTTTATGCCTTGTACCTTACGTGTCCCTTAATAATATATGTAATATATGTAATTAGTATGCATGTTCTAGGATTATACACTTTATGTATGACAGAAGAAAATGAAAATACTTGCATTATTCTAGAAACTACTCAGAAAAATATAGGCAGACACTAACTCTCAGGTGATTTTTACTTGCCCTTGTTTTACCAGTTGTGCCTGGTCCACCATCTTGCCCAGAGGTCAAAGACAAAACCAAATCATCCGTAGCTCTTGCGTGGAAGCCTCCACAAAAGGATGGTGGCAGTCCTATAAAAGGATATATTGTTGAAATGCAAGATGAAGGTAGTACTGACTGGAAGAAGGTGAATGAAGGAGACAAACTCTTTCCTACTTGTGAATGTGTTATTCCCAACTTGAAAGAGCTCAGAAAATACCGATTCAGGGTGAAAGCTGTAAATGCTGCTGGAGAATCAGAACCAAGTCCAGCAACATCAGAAATACCTGTCCAAGATATTCTAGGTAAGTGTTCTGGGAATTAATTTAGGTATTTATATCTAAATGCCACGTACTGCTGTGAAAGTTCAAGCAAGATGCCAAGCAAGCCAAAGTCAAAGCAGAACAAACAATTGTGCAAAAAATGTAACAAAAGGTTAGCACACATTTTTGAAAGTGTCATGATGACCATTACCAGGGCAGGATGCATTAGAAAACTGATGAGCACCTACAGTCATACTAAGGAAATAATCTGTATTTTATGAAGAAATGACTACCACAAATGTTTCTATTCATCTGCTTCCCAGTTTCCTTTTTGTACACCAAACCTCTCTCACATAAACATGCATTCTGTATGTTTGTGTGGGGTTTTAGCTCAGTGCTGACAGAATTTACTTTGATTAGCTCTTAAAATTTATATATTTGAATATTTTTGTAGAGGAACCAGAAATCTTCCTTGATATTGGAGCACAGGATTTCCTCTCTTGTCGTGCTGGCACAACAATTAAAATCCCAGCCATTATCAAGGGTCGTCCAGTTCCAAAAACATTTTGGGAGTTTGAAGGAAAAGCAAAGACAACAGCAAAGGTTAGTAAAAGAAAAAGCTTTTTTCTACATGTGTTTCTGGACATTTAAGCCTATCCCCTTTTATATATACATTATTTCCCTTTGTAGGAGGGAGGTCATAGTGTACCTGAAGAAGCTCAGGTAAAGCAAACAATTTTTGTAACTTTAGTATTGTTGCGTTTTTCAAACATAAATATTTAAAGTTGATCTATAACTTCTCTTTCTTTCTATAATACACAGGTGGAAGCAACTGATACACGCTCAGTGATTATCATCCCTGAGTGCAATAGAAGTCATTCTGGACGATACAGTATTACAGCAAAGAACAAAGCGGGACAAAAAACTGTGCATATCAGAGTCAACGTGCTTGGTATGACTTACACATATTGAAGTATTAAAGTACTAGGCTTTAGTCTTCTTTTTCTGCATATTTATGTAAAATTGTTTCTCTTGTGCTTTTACCTTAACAGATGTCCCAGGTCCACCAAAAGACCTAAAAGTAAGTGATATCACAAGAGGTAGTTGTAAACTTTCATGGAAGATGCCAGATGATGATGGTGGAGATAGAATCAGAGGCTATGTTATAGAGAAAAGAACTATTGATGGGAAGGCCTGGACCAAAGTCAATGCGAACTGTG
The DNA here is from genome assembly GCF_000690535.1 of Cariama cristata. Taxonomy (NCBI): domain Eukaryota; kingdom Metazoa; phylum Chordata; class Aves; order Cariamiformes; family Cariamidae; genus Cariama; species Cariama cristata. Next base: position 85,020 of record NW_009607441.1, on the reverse strand, counting down.
GAAGTACTTCCTTTGTTGTGTCTGATCTCATATCTGGACAAGAGTATTTCTTCCGGGTACGTGCAGAAAACCGTTTAGGTGTTGGCCCTCCTGCAGAAACCATCCAACGGACCACAGCCAGGGATCCAATTCGTAAGTGATATCAAAGTCAAACAAATTCTTTAAAAAGAGATGATACTGTACAGTAGATTTATTCACATTTCTCTTTTGTTTGTGAAGATCCTCCCGATCCACCTATTAAACTAAAGATTGGCCTTGTAACCAAGAACACAGTGAGCTTGACATGGAAACCACCAAAGAATGACGGTGGAGCTCCTGTTACACATTATAATGTTGAATGTCTGCGCTGGGATCGTACTGGAGAAGTGAAAGAGACTTGGAAGCAATGCAACAAACGTGACGTGGAGGAAACAAAGTTTACTGTTGAGGATCTTGTAGAAGGTGGAGAATATGAATTCAGAGTCAAAGCTGTAAATATAGCAGGTCCTAGTAGGCCTTCAGCCACTGTTGGCCCACTCGTTGTCAAAGACCAGACATGTAAGTATTAACTGATATGAGTAAATACAAATTCCATTTTAAGATTATGAAGTACTTTTGTATGTTAATTTTTTCAACATTTCATTGTAGGCCCACCATCTATTGAACTCAAAGAATTTATGGAAGTTGAAGAAGGAACAGATGTTAACATTGTGGCCAAGATAAAAGGTGTACCCTTCCCCACATTAACATGGCTAAAAGCTTCTCCCAAGAAACCAGATGAAAAAACACCAGTGCAGTATGATCAACATGTCAACAAGATCGTTGGTGAAGATACTTGCACTTTATTGATCCAACAGTCTCGCAGAAGTGATACAGGCTTATATACTATAACAGCTGTAAATAATCTGGGAACTGCTTCAAAGGAGATGAGACTAAACGTTCTGGGTAGATATAAAGAACTCTTATGCATTGCATAAATTGATAGCATTCATGCGATATGTTATTTTAATAGCATTTTTATTAATTCTTTATAAAAATGTATCTTTTAGGTCGTCCTGGACCTCCAGTGGGACCTATTAAATTTGAATCCATTTTGGCTGATAAAATGACAATATCATGGCTTCCTCCATTAGATGACGGTGGTTCTAAGATTACAAACTATGTTATAGAGAAAAAAGAAGCAAATAGGAGGACATGGGTACCTGTTACTAATGAGCCTAAGGAATGCTTATTCACTGTTCCCAAGTTGATGGAAGGCCATGAATATGTGTTCCGCATTATGGCACAAAACAAGTATGGCATTGGAGAACCTTTGGATAGTGAACCAGAAACAGCACGAAACCTTTTCAGTAAGTAGGAATATGCTTTCAAATTAGGTCAGTTGTTTTCATACACCGATATGTGTACAGCATCTGTTAAATACCACTACTACTTTCTCTCTTCACCTAAGTAAATTTTCCAGAATAACTTGAAGAGTTTTAGCATTAGTAGTTAGTTCTTAAAAGCACGTGTAGTACTTCAAAATAATTTTCTCCCTCCCTGTTACATATTAAAATACAATCTCAAGCCTTTTTAAGGTTTAGATATATGAATAAGGGTTTATCTGATAAGATTCAGGTCATTCTGTTGTATTTGAGACGTTATTGACTTCATAGATCAGGAAGAGTCAATTTCCTAACTTCAGTTTTGAAAGAAAAATGAGACAGAGTAGTTCTGATGCAGAAAGAATGTTAGGCTGGCAAGAGAAAATCATTCTTAAAACATCCAACATTAGGCTGGGCACTGAAATGAGGTACTGATCCAGGAAGGTGAGAAAAACTCATTTTTGACAATTGTTATTTGAAGGAAAGATATTTTATGTTTCAAGGAAGTTTATGTATGGGGATGGGAAGGTGAATGAGGGAATGAGTCTCATGCAGATAGGTAACTACCTAATGCAATTGTGACCATGTGAGTGCATAGCTCTGTTTTGCACTCTAGCTAGCTCCATCTTCCTTTAGCTTTTTTTTTTTTTAAAGTTATGTGTGAATTTTTTCCCCCAGCTGTTCCTGGACCCTGTGACAAGCCAACAGTCAGCAGTATAACACGTGACTCAATGACTGTGAACTGGGAAGAACCAGAACATGATGGTGGTTCTCCTATTACTGGTTACTGGTTGGAGCGCAAAGAGACTACCGGAAAGAGATGGACCAGGGTTAACCGTGATCCTATCAAACCTATGACACTGGGGATTTCATACAAAGTAACAGGTCTTATTGAAGGTTCTGAATATCAGTTTCGTGTTTCAGCTATCAACGCAGCTGGTGTCGGTCCACCAAGCATGCCATCTGATCCAGCAATTGCTAGAGATCCTATTGGTAAATATTTTAGATTCCTATTTTTGAATTTGAAAATATTCAAATAAGAACATGGAATATATTTTTATGCTGCAATGCTATGATGATATTTTTCAGCCCCACCTGGCCCTCCCATTCCAAAAGTTACTGATTGGACAAAGTCTTCTGTAGATTTGGAGTGGACTCCACCACTAAAGGATGGTGGTTCTAGGGTCACTGGCTACATTGTTGAGTATAAAGAGGAAGGAAAGGAAGAATGGGAACGGGTAGGTGGAAAACTGTTACAGAATCTGTGTTTCTTCTCTCTGTATGTCTATCAAAGTAAATTGCTCCAGAAAATATGTTTTTTACAAATTTTCACTATGCAAGTTATTTTCTAAAATTTCATATTTTTGCATCATAATTGTCTTCATATGTTTAAAGTATAAGACCAAATGTAGAAGTCAGTAATTGCCCCTCCACAACATCAAGTTAACTTTGCAGTTTCCTAAACTTAGAATTTTTAAATTTCTGTTTAAAGATGTGAGAAAATATGTAGGTAATTTGTGATAAAAGAGCAGAAGACAAGACCAAATTAGCACAAAAGTAAGTCTCACTGGTATGCCAAATCATTTGCAACTACTGTGTCCCTACATTTTCCTACTTTTTTCAATAATGCACTACTGAAAATCTAACTGATTCATACCTTCGCTATTTTTTTTTATTATTTCCATAAACATTTGGGTGCATTTTCAGTAATATTTAAATTTCCTGCAGTTTCCAGGTTAACAGGCTTCCTATTGGGGTTTAAAAAGAACAAAGAATGCCCTTTTTTTGTCACTCTCACTTACATGAGTTTATTTATCCAATAATACATGTAATTCTTCTGAGACCACAGACTATTGTAATTGCTGTAATATCTGTTAGAATTATTGTCTGTTAGAATTATCAAAAAGATGAATCTTCAGAATAGCTTGTATGTCTGTGTCCTATATTTCTTTACACAGATTCTGAAGAGTTCTATGTGAGCTAGCTTAACATATGTTTAAGACTGTCTTCTGCCTGTAAATCTGAAAAAACATCTGGTTTGAGATTTGTTTCAAACATCACAAAAAAATTGATGATACTTTGATGTTAGCTGACATTATAATATTTCTTTCCAGGTAAAAGATAAAGAAATTAGAGGGACCAAGTTTGTTGTGGCAGGATTAAAAGAAGGATGTTTTTACAAATTTAGAGTTAGAGCAGTGAATGCTGCTGGCATCGGAGAACCTGGAGAAGTTACAGACATTATTGAAATGAAGGACAGAATTGGTATTTATCATTTACATTTACATTTTTAGTACCTCAAAGTCAAAGTGAGAAAAAAAAGATTTCATTGAATTTTTTTGTTCACCTTCCACAGTGGCTCCTGATATTAATTTGGATGCAAGCGTCAGGGACAGAATTGTTGTTCATGCTGGAGGAGTAATCCGGATCATAGCATATATCTCAGGAAAACCAGCTCCAACAGTGACTTGGAGCAGGGATGACCGCGCTTTACCAGAAGAAGCCAAAATTGAAGAAACAGCTATTAGTTCTTCCTTGGTCATCAAGAATTGCAAAAGGAGCCATCAGGGTGTATACACTCTTCTTGCTAAAAATGCTGGTGGTGAGCGGAAGAAGACTATTATTGTTGATGTACTAGGTAAATAGCAACTTCAGTCCTTGTGAACAAGTAAAATTTCATAACATTCAGCATGTATACTTAAATACTCCATTTCTTCTTTGCTTTCAGATGTGCCAGGCCCAGTTGGAATGCCATTCCTTACTGAGAACCTAACCACTGACTCTTGTAAATTGACATGGTTTACTCCAGAAGATGACGGTGGTTCTCCTATTACCAACTATATAATTGAAAAACGTGAATCTGACCATAGAGCTTGGACTCCAGTGAGCTACACGGTTACAAGACAGAATGCTACTGTTCAGGGACTCACCGAAGGGAAAGCCTACTTTTTCCGAATTGCAGCTGAGAATATAATTGGCATGGGTCCATTCACAGAGACAACAAAAGAGCTTGTCATTAGAGATCCAATAAGTAAGTATATTTTGGGGTTTGGATTACTTTTATATGAGACTAATATGCAGAAAAATGTATTTACCATATTTTTTGTTTATTCATAGCTGTTCCTGACCGTCCAGAAGATCTGGAAGTAAAAGCAGTCACCAAGAACTCTGTTACATTAACTTGGAACCCACCAAAATATAATGGAGGCTCAGATATCACCATGTACGTTCTAGAAAGCCGTCTCATTGGAAAAGAGAAATTCCACAGAGTTACAAAGGAGAAAATGCTTGATAGGAAATACACTGTAGAAGGCTTAAAAGAGGGTGACACCTATGAGTATCGTGTGAGTGCTTGCAATATTGTGGGGCAAGGCAAGCCATCATTTTGCACAAAACCAATCACATGCAAGGATGAAATTGGTATGTATCTTTTTCATATTTCTTTTGAAAGCAGCGATTACGTTTACTGATTCTTTACTTCTTATTATTAATATTGCTGACATTTGTGGACGTTGTGGTTTTTAATATTATCTTTCAGCTCCTCCATCACTTGACCTTGACTTTAGAGACAAGCTTATTGTTCGGGTCGGTGAAGCTTTCAGCCTGACTGGACGTTACTCAGGCAAGCCTGCACCAAAGGTTACTTGGCTAAAGGATGATATTATTGTGAAAGAAGATGACCGTACAAAGATCAAGACAACTGCTACAACCCTTTGCCTGGGGATACTAAAATCTGTCCGTGAAGACTCAGGCAAATATTGTGTTACTGTAGAGAACAGCACAGGATCAAGAAAAGGATTTTGTCAAGTTAATGTTGTTGGTAGGTGTTAACAACAGTATTGTCTGATTTTTAGTAGTGACTAGAATTCATTGAATTATATAACATGTAAATATTAGAATGTATTCTTTATTACAATAATTTGATTTACTGCATTCTCATTTATACTGAAATACTATTTATTAATTTTGAGTACATCATTAACTCTGCCTTAGTTTATTCAGCATGAATAATTTAATGTCTCTACATGCATTTAGGGAATCTCAAAATCACCAAATACCTTATAAGCATTAAGGAATTAAGTCCAGTGAGTCAAACATGTATTAAAGAGGAATAGTAATGAGGTCTTGATTCCTTATTAAAACTGTGATGCCTAGTTTCTGATTTCATAATATATTTACTGTATTGACAATGTTTAATCTGTGTAGTTATGTGAAGTTCATATAAAAGCATGAATGTGTTTTTATTTTTTCTTAAATAGATCGCCCATCACCTCCAGTAGGCCCAGTTATATTTGATGAAGTTCATAAAGATCATATGATAGTTTCCTGGAAACCTCCATTAGATGATGGAGGCAGTGAAATTACAAATTACATTATTGAGAAGAGGGATGCACACAGAGACGTGTGGATGCCAGTTACATCTGCCACAGTTAAGACAACATGCAAAATTCCTAAGCTGCTTGAAGGAAGAGAATATCAAATTCGAATTTATGCTGAAAATCTTTACGGCATAAGTGATCCTCTCATCTCTGATGAGATGAAAGCCAAGGACCGTTTCCGTATGTTATTCATTTGCAATCTTACTTCGATATTTTAATCTTTACTCTGTTTGTAGTGCTCATAAACTCTTCTTTTTTCCCCAGGTGTTCCTGATGCACCAGAGCAACCAATCATTAAGGATGTTACCAAAGAGTCAGCAGTAGTGATTTGGAACAAACCATACGATGGAGGCAAGCCAATAACAAACTATATTGTCGAAAAGAAGGAAACAATGGCTACAAGATGGGTCAGAGTTACCAAAGACCCTATTTTCCCCAGTACTCAGTTCAAAGTACCTGACCTCCTTGAAGGCTGTCAATATGAATTCCGTGTTTCAGCAGAAAATGAAATTGGTGTTGGAGATCCCAGTCCACCCTCAAAGCCAATTTTTGCCAGAGATCCAATTGGTAAAGTATTAAATGTCATTTCTCATTGAAATTTTAATGCACTCTTGATTTCAGTTAGAAAATAATTTTAAGAGTCTCCTTTTTTTCCCATTTCTTTCTTTTTTTGCCTTTTTAACAGCAAAACCAAGTCCACCTGTTAATCCAGAAGCAGTAGATAAAACTAAAAATTCAGTTGATTTGTCTTGGCAACCACCACGTCATGATGGTAATGGCAAGATAATTGGCTACCTTGTTGAGTATCAGAAGGTTGGAGATGAAGAATGGAAAAAGGCCAATCTTACAGCAGATTCTTGTCCTGAAACAAAATACAAAGTCACTGGCCTTACTGAGGGTTTGACCTATAAGTTCAGGGTCAAGGCAGTCAATGCAGCAGGTGAATCTGAACCAGCCTATGTTCCTGATCCAGTAGAAGTAAAGGACAGACTTGGTGAGTTTAATAAAATCTGCTAAGTTTACCTAAAAAGAGATTTTTTTTTCCTTCCTTTTCTAAAAACATATAATTTTGATTCCAGAACCTCCTGAGCTGATACTTGATGCTAATATGGCCCGAGAACAGCATGTAAAAGCTGGAGATACCCTAAGACTTAGTGCTGTTATTAAAGGTGTTCCATTCCCAAAAGTTTCTTGGAAGAAAGAAGATCATGAGGTCTCACCTAAAGCTGATATTGAGGTTACAGGAGTTGGCAGTAAGCTTGAAATTCGTAACACTGTACATGAAGATGGTGGAATTTACTCCCTGACAGTTGAAAATCCAGCTGGTTCAAAGACTGTTTCAGTAAAAGTTGTGGTCTTAGGTAATGTTTTGTGTGTTCCTTTTATACTGCATGTTTTTATTCTATAGTTAGATGTTAAGAAATAAAGGAATGTCTGGAAAATATCAATAAACTGAGTTATAAGAAATACACGGTAGAAAAAGGACTAAAAATTACATGAAATATTTTCATTTCCCTTGGAATTTACTGAGTTTTGAAAAAAATGCTTTAGTTGTCAAATAAATAACAGATTCCATTTTTGTCAATATTAGATAAGCCTGGTCCACCCAGAAATCTGCAGATCAGTGAAGTTAGAAGCGATTCTTGCTATCTCACTTGGATGGAACCAGAAGACGATGGTGGCTCTGTCATTACCAACTATGTGGTGGAAAGGAAAGATGTAGCTTCTGCACAGTGGGTAGCCGTCTCATCATCCTCCAAGAAACGCAGTCATATGGCTAAATATCTGATAGAAGGCACTCAGTACCTCTTCCGAGTTGCAGCTGAAAATCAGTTTGGTAGAGGTCCATATGTGGAAACACTCAAGCCTATTAAAGCAATAGATCCACTGCGTAAGTGTTTTTCAGTTATATGGTTTGTTTAGTTCATATTGATCTTGGTAATTTTTGAGATTATTTTGTTGGTACTAACGTGAACACGGTACATTGCTACCACAGATTGGCCATCCTAGTAATCATTTTGGTTTTGTGTTTTAAAAGATCCTCCGGGGCCACCAAAGAATCTGCATCATGTAGATGTTGACAAGACTGAAGTTTCCCTTGTTTGGAATCGACCAGATCGTGATGGTGGTGCTGAGATAACTGGATATTTGGTGGAATATCAAGAAGATGGTGCAGATGAGTGGACAAAATTCCAGACAGTCCCTATGCTAGACTGTGTTGTTACAGGTCTAGAAAAAGGAAAAATATACAAATTCCGTGTGAGAGCTCAGAATATTGTTGGTCTTAGCCTTCCAGATACAACTATACCAATACAATGTCAAGAAAAACTAGGTAATTTTTAGTTTTTCATGTTGTTTTGCTGATTATTTCTCTCTTTCTTTAAGCATTTCCCCTGAAAAGGTAATTTCTGTTTTCCTCTAATTTCAGTACCTCCATCCGTGGAACTAGATGTGAAGTTAATTGAAGGTCTTGTTGTTAAAGCTGGCACCACAGTCAGACTTCCTGCAATTATGAGAGGTGTGCCAGTTCCCACTGCAAAATGGGTTACTGATGGCGTTGAAATTAAAACAGATGGCAGACACAAGATTGATACTGACAATTATTCAACTGTACTTACCATCAAAGACTGTATAAGAAAAGATACAGGAGAATATCTACTCACAGTATCTAATACAGCTGGCAGCAAAACTGTTGCTCTACATCTTACAGTTTTGGATGTTCCTGGCCCACCAACTGGTCCTATTAATATTCTTGAAGTAACACCAGAATATATGGTTATTTCTTGGCGCCCTCCTAAAGATGATGGTGGAAGTCCTATAATAAATTATATTGTTGAGAAGCGTCAATCAAAGAAAGAAACTTGGGGAGTGGTTAGCTCTGGAACAAGTCACACAAAAATTAAGATTCCACGACTGCAGAAAGGCTGTGAATATATTTTCCGTGTTCGGGCAGAAAATAAGATAGGCATTGGTGCACCTCTTGATTCAGAACCAACAGTTGCTAAACATATGTTTGATCCACCATCCCCACCTGGAAAACCAACTGTTTATGATATTACAGAAAATGCTGCAACAGTATCTTGGACCCTACCAAAATCTGACGGTGGAACTCCAATAACTGGTTATATACTTGAACGCCGGGAAGCATCTGGTAAATGGGTGCGTGTCAATAAGTCACCAATACTTGATATGAAATACAGAGTCACTGGTCTTTTTGAAGGCAACACATATGAATTCAGAGTTTTTGCAGAAAACATGGTGGGCTTAAGCAAACCATCTCCAAGCTCTGATCCAATAAAAGCATCACGTCCTATCACTCCTCCTGGACCACCTATAAATCCAAAATTAAAAGACAAAACCAAAGAAACTGCTGATCTTGTGTGGACAAAGCCTCTCAAAGATGGTGGCAGCCCAATTTTGGGATACATTGTGGAATGTCAGAAAACTGGAACTACTCAGTGGAACAGGATTAATAAGGATGAGCTCATTAGACAATGTGCTTTCAGAGTACCTGGTTTAATAGAAGGAAATGAATATAAATTCCGAATAAAAGCTGTCAACATTGTGGGAGAGGGAGAACCAAGAGAACTGGCAGAAACTGTACTTGCAAAGGATATTCTTTCTCCTCCAGAAGTAAGCCTAGATGTGACCTGCCGAGATTTAATTACTGTCCGAGTAGGCCAAACAATCCGTATTACCGGTAAAGTAAAAGGCAGGCCAGATCCTGACATAACATGGTCTAAAGATGGCAAAGTACTAGTCCAAGAAAAACGTGTTGAAATAGTCCATGATCTACCTAATGTTGAACTGCAAGTGAAAGATGCCAAAAGATCTGATCATGGCAAATATATAATAGCAGCTAAAAACAGCTGTGGACATGCTCAAGCTTTCGCTGTTGTTAATGTACTTGACAGACCTGGACCATGTCAGAACCTGAAAATAAGCTATGTCACAAAAGATTCTTGTATGATTGCTTGGGAGAGTCCAGTGGATAACGGTGGCTCTGAAATTACGAATTACATAGTAGAGTACCGTCAACCAAACCAGAAGGGATGGTCAATTGTCTCCTCTGATATCACTAAACGATTAGTAAAGGCAAATCTAATAGAGAATCGTGAATACTTCTTCAGAGTTTGTGCAGAAAACAAAATAGGTCCAGGTCCTTGCATTGAGACCAAGACTCCCATCCTTGCCATCAATCCTATTGACAAGCCTGGAGAGCCAGAAAATCTTCACATTGCAGAGAAAGGCAAGACATTTGTATATTTGAAATGGAGAAGGCCAGATTATGATGGTGGAAGCCCCAATTTAAGTTATCATGTTGAGAGAAAACTGAAAGATTCAGATGAATGGGAAAGAGTTCACAAAGGCAGCATTAAGGAAACACACTACATGGTAGATAAATGTGTTGAAAATAAGATTTACCAATTCCGAGTTCAAACCAAGAATGAGGCAGGTGAAAGTGACTGGGTAAGAACAGCTGAAGTTGTTGTGAAGGAAGATCTGCAGAAACCAGTGCTAGACTTGAAGTTAAGTGGGGTGCTAACTGTGAAAGCAGGTGACACAATTAGAATTGAGGCTGGAGTGAGAGGAAAACCGCAGCCTGAAGTTGTATGGACAAAAGACAAAGATGCCACAGATCTAACCAGATCTCCAAGAGTCAGTGTTGAAACAACTTCTGACACATCTAAGTTTGTTCTCACAAAATCAAGGCGTAGTGATGGTGGGAAATATGTGATTACTGCTAGTAACACAGTTGGTAGTTTTGTAGCATATGCTACTGTTATTGTCTTAGATAAACCAGGTCCTGTAAGAAACTTGAAAGTCACCGACATTTCAAGTGATAGATGTACTGTTACCTGGGACCCTCCAGAAGATGATGGTGGTTGTGAAATACAGAACTACATCCTGGAAAAATGTGAAAGCAAGCGTATGGTTTGGTCTACATACTCTTCCTCTGTCCTAACAAACTATGCAAATGTGACACGCCTCATTGAAGGTAACGAATATATATTCAGAGTTCGTGCAGAGAATAAAATGGGCACTGGTCCACCAACAGAAACACAGCCAATTATTGCAAAAACAAAATATGATAGACCTGGACGCCCTGACCCTCCAGATGTCACAAGAGTTAGCAAAGAAGAGATGACTGTAGTTTGGAATCCACCAGAATATGATGGTGGCAAATCAATTACAGGATATATTTTAGAGAAGAAAGAGAAACGATCACTAAGATGGGTTCCTGTTACTAAGACTGCAATCCCAGAGAGACGCAAGAAGGTTACTAATCTCATCCCTGGTCATGAATATCAGTTCCGCGTCAGTGCTGAAAATGAAGTTGGACTTGGAGAACCAAGCTTGCCATCAAGACCTGTAGTAGCAAAAGACCCAATAGGTATCATAACACTCTATTCTACTGTATTTTGTTTAAATGTTAACATAACAGATTGCTAAATTGCACAACTGTGTTCTTATCTGTAATTTTTATGGTCTTTCAGAACCACCTGGTCCTCCCACAAACTTGAGAGTGGTTGATAGCACAAAGAGTTCCATAACCCTTGGCTGGGGAAAACCGGTATATGATGGTGGTGCTCCAATTATTGGTTATGTTGTGGAAATCAGACCAAAAGTTGAGGGAGCTGATCCTGAAGCAGGATGGAAACGATGCAATGTTGCTGCCCAAGTTATTCACACAGAATTTACAGCCACCAGCCTGGATGAGAAACAATTATATGAGTTCAGAGTTTCTGCCCAAAACCAGGTTGGTCTTGGCCGACCAGCTGAACTGAAAGAAGCTGTGTCTCCCAAAGAAATACTTGGTGAGTTTTCCCATGCTCCTTATGAGTGTTTACATACAATCTTTATTTATTCTGGTTTTATTTTATTTCATGTGCTAAACTTTTCATTTTATTTCTTTAATTTTGTCTTTCAGAACCTCCTGAGATTGAGTTGGATGCAAGCATGAGAAAGTTAGTCACAGTCAGGGCAGGGTGCCCTATCAGGCTTTTTGCCATTGTCAGGGGTCGCCCAGCACCAAAAGTCACCTGGAGGAGAATGGGAGTTGATAATGTTATCAGAAAAGGACAAGTTGATCTGGTTGACACTATGGCCTTCTGTGTCATTCCTGATTCAACACGTGATGACTCAGGCAAATACTCATTGACACTTGTTAACGCAGCTGGAGAAAAGGCTGTATTTGTGAATGTCAGAGTCCTGGGTAAGTAATGAGAGAAATACCTCTAGAGAATTTTTTAACTATTTTGAATGTTCATTGCAGGAACTTTCATGACCACTACGTGCTATAGTTCTTTAGCACAACTGTATCAGCTAACACTAACTCCCCCTGTATGGGAAGCTGTTAGCCCCCTTTAATTTTAACTTATTAAAGAAGAAAAGACTAGCATAAATTGAAATTTCTTTATAGATACTCCTGGACCTGTGTCGGACTTCAAGGTTTCAGATGTCACCAAGATGTCATGCCATCTTTCATGGGCACCTCCAGAGAATGATGGTGGTAGCCCAGTGACTCATTACATCCTGCAGAAACGTGAGGCTGACAGGAAGACCTGGGGAACAGTCACTGCGGAACTAAAGAAAACTAGTTTTCAAATAGCTAACCTTGTACCTGGAAATGAATATTTCTTTAGAGTAACAGCAGTAAATGAATATGGGCCAGGTGTTCCAAGTGACATACCAAAACCAATTCTAGCAACAGATCCCCTAAGTAAGTATGCTTTTATGCACATTTTATGTTTTTTTCTCTAATTTTAATAAGATTTTGCTTTTTTGGAAAATAGGTATTTCTAAATTGGATGATGCTACTAAGTACACAATGATAAATATTTCTGTGTCAGTTTCTTTCAAATAATACAATCTATGAATATAGTACCTTTGCAATTATTAAGAATTTTGCTCTTTTCCATGTTGTCCTTGTTGAGTTAGCATGGATAGCATCCAATAATTTAACAAGTATTGAAGAGTCAGAAAATCTTGGAAATTCAATGTTTAATGTGTTTCTTTTTTTTCCCCTGAAAGGTGAACCTGATCCACCAAGAAAACTTGAAGTTACTGAAATCACAAAGAATAGTGCTACTTTAGGCTGGCTGCCACCACTGCGTGATGGAGGCTCTAAAGTTGATGGGTACATTGTTAGCTACAAAGAAGATGACCAACCAGCAGATCGCTGGACACAATATTCAGTTGTTAAAGATCTCTCCATTGTTGTAGCTGGACTGAAAGAGGGAAAGAAGTACAAATTTAGAGTAGCAGCTAGAAATGCTGTAGGAGTAAGTTTGCCAAGAGAAACTGAAGGAGTATTTGAAATTAAAGAACAACTCAGTAAGTAACAATTTAAATACTACCTATGTTGCAATATTCTGCTTTAATAATGAAATGAGGAAGAATTCTAGTTCTTTGAGTGAGTCCCAGAAAGACATATGCTTTATGAAGTCATCTGGAGGATTATGGTTAACTGTATTGAATATATTGACAGATCAGAAAGGATAAGAGTTGACCACTAACTCAGAATGATTAAAGAATTTTGCAGGTATGGTTTCAGTTGGAACCAGAAGATAGGAACGAAGGAGAAATAATAAATACCTTCAATGAACTTAAAATGAAAGAGAAAAAAAGTCAGAGTGGTAGTTGGAGAAATAAATGGGGCCAAAAGTGGGAGCTGTTTTAAGATAAAACAAATTGTTTATGTTGTAGAGTTGGTTGAGAATGTAAAGCAAAAGGCAGTGAGGATAGGTTGGCCTAATTAAGGTGGCAGGGTCACTGAGGTGCAGGAAGATGTAGGGGTAAAGGGCAGATGGGAAGAACCCTCTGCATTTGTGACATGGAAAGAGGAAGAGGTACAAGAGCAAAAGAGAATAAAAACTAGCCAATGGCAGGAAGAAAAGTACACCAAACATACTGCCAGGTTTCTTTTGGCAGAAATCTGAAAGACTGTGCAAAAGATGAAGTAGAAGAAGGGGCTGTACTTGAAGAATGATCCAAGGGTATAAAAAGACAGACTATGGAAATGGGTTTAGTTCAGCGAGAACTTCAGTCTTTCTTTTCTCCTCCTTCATGTTTGTCTTGTAGAAAGTCAGCAATAAGTGAGCAACAAGTTCCAGATATAAAGAGGAATTATGTGTCATGCATTAGTAGTGCACAAGTCTCTACATAAACATGTGAGAAGGCAATCCAAACTCAAAAAATATTCCCTTATAAACTGTACAAGAATGTAAAAGTAATACTGGAATAGATATTGCCCACTGCAGAATCTCTAGTTGTCCATAAGTGAAACCTAAATTAAAAATTATCAAGTCATTCCTACTGGTGATTCCACCTGAGAGAGCAGCAGAGAACTTTCACATGAAAACATAAGAAAAAGTAAATTAATATGTCACAGAAGTTGAATTTATACATCTATGTGTGATTTTTTTTTTTTTTTTCAGTCCCACCTAAGATTCTGATGCCTGATCACATTTACATTAAAGCTGGAAAGAAACTGAGAATTGAAGCTCATGTATATGGGAAGCCTCAGCCAGTCTGTAAATGGTTGAAAGGAGATCAAGATGTACTTACATCCAGTCGCCTTGCTGTGCATAAAGCAGAAAAGTCTTCTGTTCTTATCATTAAAGATGTGACTAGAAAAGATTCTGATTTTTACACTCTTACTGCAGAAAATAGCTCTGGTACTGATAGTCAGAAAATCAGAGTGATAGTCATGGGTATGTTCCATTTGATTATTTTTTAAACCCAGCTATATGCAAAACTGATTTTAGTATATTCCAGTGATTGCCATTTTCTCTCATCTCTTTTTTCTTGAAATACCTTTTTGTGCAGATAAACCAGGTCCACCACAGCCTCCATTTGATATTTCTGAAATAGATGCTGATGCTTGCACTCTTGCATGGCATATACCTCTCGAAGACGGTGGCAGTAACATTACAAACTATGTAGTCGAGAAATGTGATATAAGTCGAGGAGACTGGGTGACCGCTGTAGCTTCTGTCACAAAGACAAGCTGCAGAATTGGAAAACTGATTCCTGGAGAAGAGTATATGTTCCGCGTTCGTGCTGAAAATCGTTTTGGGATTTCTGAGCCACTTAATTCTGGCAAGATGATTGCAAGTTTCCCATTTGGTATGTCAGTTTTTGATAGCAGCATTTCTCTTTTTAGTCCTCCTAGTAAGAAAGCGTGTCATTGATATCCATCTTCGTATTTCTTTTTAGATGTTCCCAGTGAACCAAAGAATGCACGCATTACCAAGGTCAATAAGGACTGCATTTTTGTTGCCTGGGATAAACCAGATAGTGATGGAGGCAGTCCAATCACTGGTTATCTCATTGAGCGCAAAGAAAGGAACAGTTTACTGTGGGTGAAAGCTAATGACACAGCTGTGCGCTCCACAGAATACCCTTGTGTGGGCCTCATTGAAGGTCTCGAGTATACTTTCAGAATTTATGCACTGAACAGAGCTGGAGCAAGTAAACCTAGTAAACCGACTGAGTTTGTCACAGCAAGAGCACCAGTTGGTAAGCCAAACATACCAATAATTCACAACAGACTCCTGGGTTTATGGTAATTTTCAATATATCTGCAACATTTTATGATCTTCAGTTTGCCCTTATGTTTATATTTTCATGTTTACCATGACTGCGCTGTGAGTACACTGTGTAGGTATGCTGTAAATAGAATCCAGCACTGTTAAAGCCATGTTTTAATATGTTAGCTTTTTGGAAAAACAGACTATAATATGGTCTTATTTGCCTTAGATCCCCCTGGAAAACCTGAAGTTATTGATGTGACTAAGAGTACTGTATCACTGGTATGGACAAGACCAAAGCATGATGGTGGTAGCAAACTTATTGGCTACTTCGTGGAAGCTTGCAAATTACCTGGTGATAAGTGGGTTCGGTGCAATACAACTCCACATCAAATACCCCTAGAAGAGTACACTGCTACTGATTTGGAAGAAAATGCTCAATATCAATTTAGAGCAATTGCCAAGACAGCAGTGAACATTAGCCGACCTTCAGAACCTTCTGATCCAGTCACCATTCATCCAGAAAATGGTAAGAAATGTAAAAGTATTTGAGAACTCTGATAAGAGTCTGTGCATATTGAATTTACACTCATGTGAAGAAAGAGATGTTTATCCCTTACTATATTGATTAACTCTTGGGCTCTTTCCTTTCAGTTCCCCCCAGAATAGAGTTGGATCTGTCTATGCAATCACAGCTTACAGTAAAAGCTGGAACTAATGTGCGTCTGGAGGCAAATGTATATGGCAAGCCAATGCCAACAATCACCTGGAAGAAAGAAAAAGAAGTTTTAAAGCCATCTGAAGGTGTTAAGATGACCACTAAGAGAAATCTTGCTACAGTTGAATTGTTCAGTGTTAACAGGAAGCAAACGGGAGACTACACTATTACTGCTGAAAATGCAAGTGGGTCAAAGTCAGCAACCATTAAACTTAAAGTACTTGGTAAGCTAAAGACTGTCTGTTAATAAAAACATTTATAGTTAAATGATATAATAAGAGATAGAGGTATAACCATGTGATGTTAATTCTTCTAGATAAGCCCGGTCCACCGGCCTCCGTTAAAATCAAACATATGTATGCAGATCGTGCAATGCTTTCTTGGGAGCCTCCTCTGGAAGATGGAGGTTCAGAAATTACTAACTACATTGTAGACAAGCGTGAAACAAGCAGACCAAACTGGGCCCAAGTTAGTGCCAATGTACCCATTACAAGCTGCACAGTGGAGAAACTAATAGAAGGACATGAGTATCAGTTCCGCATATGTGCTGAAAACAAATATGGTGTTGGAGACCCTATCTTGACTGAACCAGCAACTGCTAAGAATCCATATGGTAAGTGCTTTGTGGGATAGCTTCATTAGTCACTGGTTTTTTTGTGTACACTTATGAATGTGAACATAATTTTCAAATAAATCTTCACAGATGTACCTGGACCTTGTGATCCACCGGTAATTAGCAACGTAACGAAAGACTTTATGACTGTTAGCTGGAAGCCACCAGCTAGTGATGGTGGATCCCCAATAACTGGTTATATACTTGAGAAGCGTGAAACTCAGGCTCTTAACTGGACAAAGGTAAACAGAAAGCCTGTCATTGAAAGAACTGTTAAGGCTACTGGACTCCAAGAAGGATCGGAATATGAGTTCCGGGTGATAGCATTGAATAAGGCTGGACCCGGCAAGCCTAGTGCACCATCTAAAGCCGTGTATGCTCGTGATCCTCAATGTAAGCTAAAAGTCTCAGATATTTTCCATGGTAATGTCCAAATACTTTTGTACAGCATTTGCTATGATAACTTTATGTTATTTTAATTCTCAGATCCTCCTGGCCCACCTGCTTTCCCAAAAGTGGTGGATACTACTCGTAATTCAATAAGCCTGTCATGGAGCAAACCAGCATATGATGGAGGAAGCCCTATTATTGGTTATCTAGTGGAAGTAAAAAGAGCTGACACAGACAACTGGGTCAGATGCAATCTACCCAAGAACTTACAGGCTACGCGATTTGTGGTAACAGGACTGATAGAAGATACAGAGTACCAGTTCCGCATTTATGCTGTCAATAAGATTGGATACAGTGATCCAAGTGATGTTCCTGATAAACACACTGCCAAAGACATTTTAAGTATGTTCACTGAAAACAAATTACCTTGTTGACTTTTGCTTTAATTCATGGGATGGGTTCCAAAGATAGGGTTTGTCACAAATCACAGAGGCGGATTAATTTGGAATGTGTCATTTCTCAAAAAATATAGGCTAAAAGTGGCTAATTTGGAAGAGAATAAGGTAGTTAGGAACTGAGTAGAATCTGACTGGTGTCTGCTTTTTTCATTTCCTATTTTGAGTCTTCAAGAATTTTTTTTCTCTATTCCTAAAATTAGAATTTTCAGATCTATTCTTAAAACTTTCAGTCTTCTTCATGTCGTCTAAATAACTTGAAGCCAAGATTACTATTCTAAGCATCTGTGTGGCACACTATTTAACTGCATGACAACAAGAGCCATGCTGGCTTCTGTGTGTATTTTGCTATATATGTAAAAGCATTGCTGCGCAGAACTGTCTTGGTTTAAGATAAGCAGTACAGTCCTAGAATTTGAATTCTAGAGGAACTAGGAGACTTCTTCATATGATAAGTAATGTAAATAGTGGAAAGGGCAGAAAAAAGTGAAGTGAAATCAGTGCAAAAAAATGCCAAGTTTGCAAATGATCTTGAAGTGGGAGTCAGGACACTAACTCACTATCATCACAACCATGAGAACAAGTTGGTTAATCTAGTGAAATGCTAGTAAAGAGGGAATTTTTGCCACAGTAACTTTAGTGATAGTCTCAAAGATGATGTTTTAATTGCATGTCTTTTGTTAAACACACAGTTCCTCCTGAAGGAGAACTTGATGCAGAACTAAGGAAAGTCCTTGTGTTGCGTGCTGGAGTCACAATGAGACTTTATGTGCCAGTAAGAGGACGTCCACCTCCAAAGATTACATGGTCTAAAGTGGGTGCCAACCTAAGAGATAGACAAGGATTAGACATAAAGTCAACTGATTTTGATACGTTCCTGCGTTGTGAAAATGTAAACAAATATGATGCTGGAAAGTATGTCCTCAGTCTGGAGAACAGCTGTGGCAAAAAGGCATACACCATTGTTGTAAAAGTACTTGGTAAGTGTCAGGGTTTTCCCCATTATAATACATTTCTTAACTTTTTAACTGAGAATTTTTTGTGGGTTGTTTTACTAAATCAAATGTGGGATGGTTGTGTTTATCTAGACACTCCAGGCCCTCCAGTTAACCTGATTGTAAAGGAAGCATCCAAAGATTCTGCCTTCATTACATGGGAACCTCCGCTAATAGATGGTGGCAGTCCAATCACAAATTATGTCATTGAAAAACGTGATGCAGAAAGAAAGTCATGGTCCACAGTAACAACAGAATGTCCAAAGACAAGCTGCAGGATAACTAACTTAGAAGAAGGCAAATCTTACTTCTTCAGGGTTTTTGCTGAAAATGAATATGGTATTGGTGACCCCTGTGAAACTCGTGATGCTGTTAAAGCTTCTGGTAAGAAAAATTAATGTCTATTTTGGCATTCAAATAATTTTTATTTTTAGCTTGAATGGACACATACTATTCTTTTCTTCCTTCTAGAAACACCTGGGCCAGTTGTGGATCTAAAAGCTTCAGCTGTGACAAAATCATCATGCAATTTAGTATGGAAGAAACCTATCAGTGATGGTGGAAGCCGCATTTTTGCATATGTTGTTGAGGTCCTGACTGGTGAAGATAAATGGCAAGAAGTCATGCGGGCCAAGAACCTCCATTTTTCAATGAGAGACCTAAAAGAAGGACAAGAATACACTTTCAGAGTGAGAGCCCAAAATGATGCTGGGTATGGAACTCCAACAGAACTCACAATTGTGGCAAGAGATGATGTTGGTAAGAAGCAAGATCATTAATTCAATGCTTCACTTACCCAAATCACATTTATTTTATGCTTACTATAATTACTGTGCTTACACACAAATCAGATGCCTTTAAAACAGCATCTTAATTTTATCACAGAGTTTATGCATAGTTGAATAATGGGTTTCTTTTATTTTTACAGTGGCACCTGATCTCGATTTAAGAGACCTACCTGATTTGTGCTATATAGCTAAAGAGGGTAGCAATTTCCGTCTTAAAATCCCAATTAAAGGCAAGCCTGTCCCAGCTGTAACTTGGAAGAAAGATGAAGACCAGGCACTTACTGAGAGTGGAAGAGTTGGGTTTGAATCTACAGCAGTTAACACCACACTTGTAGTACATGACTGCCAGAAAGCTGATGCTGGAAAATACACAATAACTCTGAAGAATGTTGTTGGCAGCAAGGAAGGCACTATTTCTGTGAAAGTTGTTGGCAAACCTGGCATACCAACAGGTCCGGTGAAATTTGAAGAAGTCACAGCTGATGCCATAACCTTAAAGTGGGGCCCTCCAAAAGATGATGGTGGTTCAGAAATCACTAACTATGTCCTAGAGAAGAGAGATAATGTGAACAATAAATGGGTGACTTGTGCCTCTGCAGTACAGAAAACAACATTTAGAGTTACAAGACTTCATGAAGGAAATGAATACACATTCAGGATCAGAGCTGAAAATAAATACGGAGTAGGTGAAGGTCTTAAATCTGACTCAGTCATTGCAAAACATCCATTTGGTAAGTATCCATTATAATTTTCAAAATTGGAAAAAATGTTTTGGGGGCAATATTTATTTTTAATGTTACTGCATTTTTTCAATATTGTTCAGATGTGCCAGATGCTCCTCCACCTCCCAACATTGTTGATGTTCGGCATGAATCTGTAGCTTTATCTTGGACTGATCCTAGAAGAACTGGAGGCTCACCAATCACAGGTATATCCCCAAAAGTCTCCCTAGTATTTCAGTTCTTAATAGTTTTTTCTCTGTCAAAGGGTAAGATAAAACTATCCGGTGTTTATACTTTAAATTGAGTGATTGATTGATTGATTTAGATGTTTTACTTCCTACTCTTTCTCTATGAGAAATTTTTAAAAAATTTAACTTAAAAGACAGGAAAAGACTAACTGAGGAACAGTATTTTTGCACAGAGCCAAAACATCTAAAGAAAGAAAAACAACTCACGTGCATGTTACATTACTTGTGTCTATAAAATTATCAATTTGCATTTACAAACGTCTCCTCATTGCAACTACATACGTCTGTAACATACATCCATATCCATTTCTTAACCTGCTTTTCAGTGTTTCTCTTGCACAATGCCTATGTGACATGCCATACAGGCAGTATGATGTTTCACAATGCTATGAGAAATGAAGATTTCTAGAAAACCCCTCATATTTTCATCTCACCATTTATCTTCTAGGTTATCACATTGAATTCAAAGATAGAAATAGTCTTCTGTGGAAGAGAGCAAATAAAACACCAATAAGAATGAAAGATTTCAGAGTCACAGGGTTAACTGAAGGTCTGGAATATGAATTCAGAGTCATGGCAATCAATATGGCTGGAGTAGGCAAACCAAGTCTGCCATCTGAACCAGTTGTGGCACTTGATCCTATTGGTAAGTCATCATGAGAATAAAAAGGAAAATTCTAAAATTTGAAATAACTTTTCTTTGACAAGTATTATTTTTTCTTCTAGATCCCCCTGGGAAACCTGAAGTTATCAATGTAACTAGGAACTCAGTAACACTCATTTGGACAGAACCAAAATATGATGGTGGACATAAGTTAACTGGCTATATTGTTGAAAAGCGTGATTTACCCTCAAAGACTTGGACAAAAGCTAATCATGTGAATGTTCCAGACTGTGCATTTACTGTAACTGACCTCACTGAAGGGTCCAAATATGAGTTCAGAATTAGAGCAAAGAACACTGCTGGAGCTATCAGTCCTCCATCGGAATCCACAGAAACCATAATATGCAAGGATGAGTATGGTATGTAGATGGTATTAAAAATGCAGAATTTTATTTGAATAATTAATACCAAATCCTTTTTATTTCCTATGTTCTTGTTATAGCAATTGGTGATTTTTGTTTGTTTGTTTTGACAGAGGCACCAAGCATTGTTATCGATCCTACTTTGAAGGAAGGTTTAACAGTAAAAGCAGGAGACACCATTACAGTGTCTGCAATTAGTATCCATGGCAAACCACCTCCAACTTCAGCGTGGTCAAAAGCTGGAAAAGATTTTAGACCTTCAGAGCTTGTGCACATTGAAACCACACCAACTTCTTCTACTCTAACTGTCAAATATGCAGCCAGAAAAGATTCTGGAGAATACACAATCACTGCAACCAATCCCTTTGGCACTAAGCAGGAGAGTGTACATGTGAAAGTTTTAGATGTTCCAGGACCTCCAGGGCCTATTGAGATCAGCAATGTTTCAGCAGAAAAAGCAACTCTTACATGGTCACCTCCTGCAGAAGATGGTGGATCACCAGTCAAATCATATGTTCTTGAAAAGAGAGAAACTAGCCGACTGCTCTGGACATTGGTTGCTGAAAATATCGAAAGCTGTAGGCATGTTGTTAGCAAGCTCATTCAAGGAAATGAATATGTTTTCCGTGTCTCAGCAGTAAATCAATATGGCAAGGGTGAACCAGTACAATCAGAACCAGTTAAAATGGTGGATAGATTTGGTATGTAGAACAAGCTAAGAGGTTTCAGTGTGTTTTTATTAATCTCTGAAGACTTGATTTTTGTTTTAACTGCACTTTCTTCTTCCTTAACAGGTCCCCCAGGCCCTCCTGGAAAACCAGAAGTAACGAATGTGACTAAAAATACTGTCACAGTTACCTGGAAAAGGCCGATAGATGATGGTGGAAGTGAAATCACAGGTTACTATGTGGAGCGAAGAGAAAAGAAAGGTTTAAGATGGGTCAGAGCAACAAAGAAACCAGTTTCAGATCTTAGATGCAAAGTAACTGGTCTCCTGGAAGGAAATGAATATGAATTCCGTGTCAGTGCAGAAAATAGAGCAGGAGTTGGACCACCAAGTGATGCTTCAAACTCAGTCATATGCAAGGATGTGGCATGTTAGTATCATGTCTTTTCTTTTTTGGGGGTGGATGGGATGGGTGGAGAGCACATTCAGATCGTGTAAGAGTGACATCCTCTATAATGTGATGTTTTGTCTTTTCCTCACTTTTCAGACCCACCAGGTCCGCCTGCAAATCCAAGAGTGACTGATACTACAAAGACAAGTGCATCTTTAGCCTGGGGCAAGCCTCACTATGACGGTGGTCTTGACATCATTGGCTATATAGTAGAGCATCAAAAGGAAGGAGAAGAAGAATGGGTAAAAGACACAACAGGGACTGCTTTAAGAATCACTCAGTTTGTTGTTGCTCATCTGCAGGCAGGAGCCAAATACAATTTTAGAATCTCTGCCATGAATGCTGCAGGTGTCGGTGAACCAGCAGTAATTCCAAGTGTGGAAATCAAAGATCGGGAAGAGATTCCTGACTTTGAATTAGATGCTGAGCTAAGAAGAACGCTTGTTGTTAGAGCTGGATTAACTATTCGGATTTTTGTGCCAATTAAAGGACGTCCAACTCCAGAAGTTACATGGACAAAAGATGATGTTCCACTCAAAGGACGTGCCAGTATTGAAAATACAGACTCTTTTACACTCTTGATTGTCACAGAGTGTACCAGATACGATGCAGGAAAATACGTAATGACTCTTGAAAATGCTGCTGGTAAGAAGACTGGCTTTGTAAATGTAAAAGTCTTGGATACACCAGGTCCACCAATAAACCTTAAGCCTAGAGAAATAACCAAAGACAGCATCACCCTCCAATGGGATATGCCTCTGATAGATGGTGGTTCACGTATAACAAACTATATTGTTGAGAAACGTGAATCAACTCGGAAAGCATATTCAACAGTCACAACCAATTGCCAGAAGTGTTCCTTCAGGATTCCTAATTTGGCTGAAGGTTGTGAATACTATTTCAGAGTGCTGGCTGAAAATGAGTATGGTATTGGTGAACCAGCTGAAACTGCAGAACCAGTAAGAGCTTCTGAGGCACCATCCCCACCAGAGAGCCTTAATATTATGGATGTAACACGGAACTCAGTTAGCCTGGCTTGGCCAAAGCCAGAACATGATGGTGGCAGCAAGATCACTGGGTATGTAATTGAAGCACAGAGAAAAGGAACCAACCAGTGGGCACACATGACCACTGTAAAAACACTGGACTGCGTAGTAAAGAATCTAACTGAAAATGAAGAGTATACTTTCCAGGTTATGGCAGTTAACAGTGCTGGAAGAAGTGCCCCAAGAGAAAGCAGACCAGTTATTATCAAGGAGCAAACGATGCTACCAGAGTTTGACCTCCGTGGTATCTACCAGAAAACAGTCATTGCCAAAGCTGGTGACAATATCAAGATTGAAATCCCCGTGCTTGGTCGTCCAAGGCCTACTGTGACTTGGAAGAAAGAAGACCAGATACTTAAGCAAACACAAAGGGTAAATTATGAAAATACTGCAACTGCAACCATACTAACCATCAATGAATGCAAACGAAGTGATAGTGGTCAATATCCACTGTCAGCTAAAAATATTGTTGGAGAAGTTAGTGAAGTAATCACAGTTCAGGTTCATGACATACCTGGACCTCCTACTGGACCAATCAAATTTGATGAAATTTCATCTGACTTTCTAACATTCTCATGGGAGCCTCCTCTTAATGATGGTGGTGTACCAGTAAGTAACTATGTTGTAGAAATGCGCCAAACTGACAGTACCACGTGGACTGAATTGGCAACCACAGTGATACGCACTACATTCAAAGCTATTCGTCTTACTACTGGAGTTGAGTATCAGTTCCGTGTTAAAGCTCAAAACAGATATGGAACTGGTCCAGCCATTACTTCAGAGTCTGTAGTTGCCAACTACCCATTCAAGGTACCTGGGCCTCCTGGCACTCCTCAGGTGGTTGCAGTCACCAAAGAAGCCATGACCATTAGCTGGAATGAGCCAGTTACTGATGGTGGAAGCCCAATTCTGGGATATCATGTTGAAAGAAAAGAACGAAATAGCATTCTTTGGCAGACTGTAAGTAAAATGCTGGTATCAGGCAATATCTTTAAATCAACAGGACTTACTGATGGTATTGCATATGAATTCCGTGTTATAGCAGAAAATCTGGCTGGGAAGAGTAAGCCAAGCAAGCCATCTGAGCCTGTGTTTGCCTTAGATCCAATAGATCCTCCTGGTAAGCCGATACCTCTGAACATTACAAGACATGCAGTTACACTGAAGTGGACTAAACCAGAATATAATGGAGGTTTCAAGATAACTGGCTACACTGTTGAAAAAAGAGACCTTCCTAATGGTCGTTGGCTGAAGGCTAATTTCAGTAATATACTAGAGACTGAATTCACTGTAAGTGGTTTGACAGAAGATGCTGCCTATGAATTCCGTGTGATTGCTAGGAATGCTGGTGGGGCTGTTAGTCAGCCCTCTGACCCGTCAGATGCAATAACTTGTAGAGATGACATTGAAGCACCAAAGATAAAGGTAGATGCTAAATACAAAGACACCTTAGTACTGAAAGCAGGTGAAGTTTTCAGACTTGAAGCTGATGTTTCAGGTCGCCCTCCACCAACTATGACATGGACAAAAGGAGAAAAAGAACTTGAAGACACAGCAAAATTAGAAATAAAAATATCAGATTTCTCTACTGTTCTTACCAATAAAGATTCTTCAAGAAGAGATGGTGGTGCCTATACACTTACTGCAACAAATCCTGGTGGCTTTGCCAAGCATATCTTCAATGTCAAAGTTCTTGATAGACCTGGTCCCCCAGAAGGGCCTTTGGCTGTGTCTGAAGTCACTGCAGAAAAATGTGTGCTATCATGGCTACCTCCACTGGATGATGGAGGAGCGAAGATTGACCATTATGTAGTTGAAAAACGTGAAACCAGTAGATTGGCATGGACAGCTGTAGCCACAGAAGTTCCATTAACTAAACTGAAGGTTACTAAGCTGCTGAGGGGTAATGAGTATGTGTTCCGTGTCATGGCTGTTAACAAATATGGAGTTGGTGAGCCTCTGGAATCAGAGCCTGTTCTTGCAGTAAATCCATATGTGCCACCTGATCCACCTAAAACACCTGAAGTTACAGCAATTACAAAAGATTCTATGGTTGTCTGTTGGGGCCATCCTGATTCTGATGGTGGGAGCCCAATAACTAACTATATTGTGGAACGCCGAGACAGGGCTGGTCTACGCTGGGTGAAATGTAACAAACGAGTTGTTACTGACTTACGTTATAAAGTGTCTGGACTGACAGAAGGTCATGAATATGAATACAGAGTCATGGCTGAAAATGCTGCTGGAGTCAGTGAGCCAAGCCCAACCAGTCCATTCTATAAAGCTTGCGATACTGTATTTAAGCCTGGTCCCCCAGGTAATCCTCGTGTTTTAGATAGCAGCAAGTCCTCAATTACAATAGCATGGAACAAACCAATATATGATGGTGGTTCAGAGATCACAGGTTACATGGTTGAGATCGCACTACCTGAAGAAGATGAATGGAAGATTGTAACTCCACCAGTAGGTCTAAAGGCCACTTCTTTTACCATCACTGACTTGAAAGAAAACCAAGAGTATAAAATACGGATATATGCTATGAACTCTGAAGGTCTTGGAGAACCCGCTCTTGTTCCTGGGACTCCAAAAGCTGAAGAAAGAATGCTACCTCCAGAGATTGAACTTGATGCAGAACTACGTAAAGTTGTCACTATTAGAGCCTGCTGTACTCTAAGGCTCTTTGTCCCAATTAAAGGAAGACCAGCACCTGAAGTAAAATGGACAAGAGAACATGGGGAATCTTTGGATAGAGCGAGCATTGAATCAACAAGCTCTTATACTCTTCTTATTGTTGAAAACGTAAATAGATTTGATAGTGGCAAATACATACTGACAATCGAAAACAGCTCAGGTAGTAAGTCAGCATTTGTGAATGTCAGAGTTCTTGATACCCCAGGGGCACCTCAAGATTTGAAAATAAAAGAAGTTACAAAATCATCAGTTACACTTACATGGGAGCCTCCTCTCATAGATGGTGGCTCTAAAATAAAAAATTATATTGTTGAAAAGCGTGAATCAACAAGAAAAGCTTATTCAACTGTTAATGCCAATTGCCACAAGACCAGCTGGAAAGTCGATTCACTGCAAGAAGGCTGCAACTACTACTTCAGAGTCCTAGCTGAAAATGAGTATGGAATAGGCCTTCCAGTTGAAACTTCAGAATCTGTAAAAGTATCAGAAAGACCGCTTCCACCAGGGAAAATAACTTTGTTGGATGTGACAAGAAACAGCGTATCTTTATCTTGGGAAAAACCTGAACATGATGGTGGTAGCAGAATTCTGGGCTACATTGTAGAAATGCAAAGCAAAGGCAGTGAAAAGTGGTCAACGTGTGCTACAGTAAAAGTTACTGAAGCCACTATCACAGGATTGATCCAAGGTGAAGAATACACCTTCCGTGTTTCAGCTCAGAATGAGAAAGGTATCAGTGATCCTCGCCAGCTGGGTATACCAGTTGTTGCAAAAGATCTTGTGATTCCACCAGCTTTCAAACTGCTGTTTACCACTTTCAGTGTTCTAGCAGGAGAGGACTTAAAGGTTGATGTTCCTTTTGTTGGTCGACCCAAACCAGCAGTGTTTTGGCATAAAGATAGTGTGGCATTGAAGCAGACTACAAGAGTAAATGCAGAAAGTTCTGAAAATAACACAGTGTTAACAATAAAAGAGGCATGCAGAGAAGATGTGGGGACATATCTAGTTAAACTTACAAACTCTGCAGGTGAAGCAACTGAGACCCTAAATATTGTTGTCCTTGACAAACCAGGACCTCCAACTGGACCAGTAAAAGTAGATGAAGTAACAGCAGATAGTATTACCATTTCCTGGGCACCACCCAAGTATGATGGTGGTAGCTCTATCAATAATTACATTGTAGAAAAAAGAGACACTTCCACCACCACTTGGCAGATTGTGTCAGCTACTGTTGCAAGAACAACTATAAAAGCATGTCGATTAAAGACTGGCTGTGAATATCAATTCAGAATCGCCGCTGAGAACAGATACGGGAAGAGCACTTATCTCACTTCAGAGCCAATCATAGCCCAATATCCATTTAAAGTTCCCGGTCCACCTGGCACACCTTTTGTAACAAATGTCTCAAAAGACAGCATGGTGGTACAATGGAATGAACCAGTCAATGATGGTGGTAGTAAGATCATTGGGTATCACTTGGAGTGCAAAGAAAGAAACAGCATTCTGTGGGCTAAACTGAACAAAACACCTATTCCAGATACTAAATTTAAGACAACTGGCCTTGAGGAAGGTCTTGAATATGAATTCAGAGTTTATGCAGAAAACATAGTGGGCATCGGAAAGGCAAGTAAAGCATCTGAATGCTATACTGCACATGACCCATGTGACCCTCCAGGTCGTCCAGAACCTATAATTGTCACAAGAAGCTCAGTAACACTTCAGTGGAAGAAACCTGTATATGATGGTGGAAGTAAGATCACAGGCTATGTTGTTGAAAAGAAGGAGCTACCTGATGGTCGTTGGATGAAAGCAAGCTTTACAAATGTAATTGATACCCAGTTTGAAGTAACTGGTCTAGTTGAAAACCAGAGGTATGAGTTCCGTGTTATAGCACGAAATGCTGCAGGTGTTTTCAGTGAACCATCTGAGAGCTCAGGGGCAATTACAGCAAGAGATGAAGTAGAACCACCTCATATAAGTATGGATCCAAAATACAAAGACACTATTGTAGTGCATGCTGGTGAGTCATTCAAGCTTGACGCTGATGTTCATGGCAAACCAATACCTTCCATTCAGTGGTTAAAAGGTGATCGTGAGCTGACAAACACCGCTCGTATGGAAATAAAAAGTACTGATTTTGCAACAAGTCTTAGTGTGAAGGAAGCCATTAGAGTTGACAGTGGTCAGTATGTACTACTGGCAAAGAATGTTGCAGGTGAAAAGAAAGTTCCTGTTAATGTTAAAGTTCTTGATAGACCTGGACCACCTGAAGGACCTGTTGAGATTACTGGCATTACTGCTGAAAAATGCATGCTATCATGGAAACCTCCACTACAAGATGGTGGTAGTGATATTTCGCACTACGTTGTAGAAAAAAGGGAAACCAGTCGCTTAGTGTGGACGGTTGTTGATTCAAAAGTGCAAACCCTAAATTGCAAAGTTACAAAACTTTTAGAAGGAAATGAATACGTTTTCCGCATCATGGCAGTAAATAAATACGGCGTTGGTGAACCTCTTGAGTCTGAACCAGTACTCGCAAAGAACCCATTTGTGGTGCCACTTCCTCCGAAGGCACCAGAAGTCACAGCCATTACCAAGGATTCTATGATAGTTGTATGGGAAAGGCCAGCCTCAGATGGCGGTAGTGAAATCCTAGGCTACATCCTTGAAAAACGAGATAAGGAAGGTATTCGCTGGACAAGATGTAACAAACGCCTGATAAGTGAACTGCGATACAGAGTGACTGGGCTTATAGAAAATCATGATTATGAGTACAGAGTTTCAGCAGAAAATGCCGCTGGTGTTAGTGAACCAAGTCCACCTTCCACTTACTACAAAGCATGTGATCCTATTTACAAGCCAGGTCCACCCAATAATCCTAAAGTTGTGGATGTTACAAGATCTTCAGTTTTCCTTTCATGGGGTAAACCTATCTATGATGGTGGCTCTGAAATTCAGGGATACATTGTGGAAAAATGTGATGTAAGTGATGGTGAATGGGCAATTTGTACCCCTCCAACTGGAATTAAGAATACTCACATGGAAGTAGAAAAATTAGTGGAAAAACATGAATACAAATTCCGCATATGTGCAGTTAATAAAGCAGGAGTTGGAGAGCATGCAGATGTTCCTGGTTCTGTTATTGTGGAAGAAAAGATGGAGGCACCAGACCTTGACCTTGACATGGAATTAAGGAAGATTGTAAATGTGAGGGCAGGAGGTTCCTTAAGACTGTTTGTTCCCATCAGAGGTCGTCCAACACCTGAAGTAAAATGGGGTAAAATAGATGGTGAGATCAGAGAGGCAGCTATTATTGATACCACTAGCAGTTTTACTTCCCTTGTTCTAGACAATGTTAACAGATTTGATACTGGAAAGTATACTCTGACTTTAGAAAACAGCAGTGGAACAAAGTCTGCCTTTGTCAGTGTAAGAGTGTTGGATACCCCAAGCGCACCTGTTAATATAAAAATCAGAGAGATCACTAAAGACTCCGTTTCACTTTCATGGGAACCTCCTCTCTTGGATGGTGGAGCAAAAATAAAGAATTATATTATTGAAAAGCGTGAAGCAACAAGAAAGGCATATGCAGCTGTTGTGACAAACTGCCACAAGACTTCATGGAAAGTAGATCAACTTCAGGAGGGCTGCTATTACTTCTTTAGAATCTCTGCTGAGAACGAATATGGAATTGGCCTCCCTGCGGAAACGAGTGATCCAATTAAAGTTGCTGAAGTTCCACAGCCTCCTGGGAAAATAACAGTGGATGATGTCACAAGAAACAGTGTCTCACTAAGCTGGGCAAAACCTGAACATGATGGTGGCAGCAAAATCATACAATATATTGTTGAAATGCAAGCAAAGGGTAGTGAGAAGTGGTCAGAGTGTGCTCGTGTAAAAACACTTGAAGCAGTTATTACTAACCTAACTCAAGGGGAAGAATATCTGTTTAGAGTAATGGCTGTAAATGAAAAGGGTAAGAGTGATCCTAGAGCACTTGCAGTTCCAATAGTTGCCAAAGACCTGGTGATTGAACCTGATGTAAGACCTGCTTTTCACAGCTATAGTATCCAAGTGGGACAAGATCTGAAATTAGAAGTACCAATTGCAGGTCGACCTAAACCAACTGTTACCTGGGTAAAAGATGGCCAGCCATTAAGGCAGACGACAAGAGTCAACGTTAACGATTTGACTGATCTCACTATGTTGAATATTAAAGAAACCAGCAAAGAGGACAGTGGCACTTATGAAATCACTGTGGCTAATGTTGTTGGGCAAAAGTCTGCCTCTGTTGAAATTATAACTCTAGACAAACCTGACCCTCCAGTAGGACCTGTGAAGTTTGATGAAATAAGTGCAGAAAGTATTACCCTGTCATGGAATCCCCCAGTGTACACAGGCGGCTGTCAAATCAGCAACTATGTTGTTCACAAGAGAGATACAACCACCACAGTATGGGAAACAGTTTCAGCTACTGTTGCAAGAACTACACTGAAGGTGACTAAACTGAAAACTGGTTCAGAATACCAGTTCAGAATATTTGCTGAGAACAGGTATGGACAGAGCTTTGCATTGGAATCTGCACCAGTTGTAGCACAGTACCCCTACAAGGAACCAGGACCCCCTGGCACACCATTTGTGACAACGGTTACAAAAGACTCCATGGTCGTACAGTGGCATGAACCAATAAATGATGGTGGCAGTAAAGTGTTGGGCTACCATCTTGAGAGAAAGGAGAAAAACAGCATTTTATGGGCTAAAGTGAACAAGACTATTATTCAGGACACAAGTTTTAAGACAACTAACCTTGAAGAAGGAATTGAATATGAGTTTCGTGTTTCTGCAGAAAATATTGTTGGTGTAGGCAAAACAAGTAAAGTTTCTGAGTGCTACGTAGCTCGTGACCCATGTGATCCTCCAGGTCGCCCAGAAGCTATAATAATAAAAAGAAGCTCTATTACCCTACAGTGGACCAAACCAGAATATGATGGTGGAAGCAAGATTACTGGTTATATTGTAGAGAAACGTGACTTACCAGATGGTCGCTGGATGAAAGCTAGCTTCACAAATATCATTGAAACTCAGTTCACTGTAACAGGGCTTACTGAAGACCAAAGATATGAATTTAGAGTAATTGCAAAGAATGCTGCAGGTGCAATAAGCAAACCTTCTGACAGTACAGGACCAATAACAGCAAGGGATGAAGTTGAACTTCCACGAATTTCAATGGATCCGAAGTACAAAGACACAATTGTTGTAAATGCTGGTGAAACATTCAGACTTGAGGCTGATGTTCACGGAAAGCCACTACCAACCATTAAGTGGTACAAAGGAGATAAAGAACTTGAGGAAACTGCTAGATATGAAATAAAGAACACAGATTTCAGTGCATTAATAATTGTAAAAGATGCTGTTAGAGTTGATGGTGGACAGTTCATTTTAGAAGCCTCTAATGTTGCAGGAACAAAGACAGCACCAGTAAATGTGAAAGTCTTGGACAGGCCAGGACCTCCTGAGGGCCCAGTCCAAGTGACAGGAGTTACAGCTGAAAAATGTTCATTGGCGTGGGCTCCTCCTCTTCATGATGGTGGCAGTGATATTTCTCATTACATTGTAGAGAAGAGAGAAACTAGTCGCCTAGCATGGACTGTTGTTGCTACAGAGGTTTTACCTACAATGCTGAAAGTAACAAAACTCTTGGAAGGAAATGAATATATTTTCCGTATTATGGCAGTTAACAAATATGGGGTTGGTGAGCCATTAGAATCTGTGCCAGTAATGATGAAAAATCCATTTGTGGTTCCTGGACCACCAAAGGCCTTGGAAATTACCAACATCACAAAGGATTCTATGACTGTGTGCTGGAGCCGGCCAGATAGTGATGGAGGTAGTGAAATCATAGGTTACATTGTAGAAAAGAGAGACCGAGCGGGCATCAGATGGGTAAAATGCAATAAACGTCGAATTACAGATTTGCGATTAAGAGCTACAGGATTAACAGAGGATCATGAATATGAATTCAGAGTTTCTGCTGAAAATGCTGCTGGAGTGGGTGAACCAAGCCAAGTTTCTCCTTACTTTAAAGCTTGTGACCCCATGTTCAAGCCAGGACCACCTACAAATGTCCATATTGTGGATACCACCAAAAGTTCAGTTACGCTTGGTTGGAGTAAACCTATTTATGATGGTGGTTGTGAAATCCAGGGATACCTCGTAGAAATCTGTAAAGCAGATGAAGATGAATGGTCACTTGTTACTCCACAGACCGGTGTACGTGCCACTCGATTTGAAATCAAAAAGCTTACTGAACATCAAGAATATAAAATACGAGTGTGTGCACTCAACAAGATTGGTGTAGGAGAGGCTGCATCAGTTCCTGGTACTATTAAACCAGAAGACAAACTTGAAGCTCCAGAACTTGATATTGATTCAGAGCTAAGGAAAGGGATAGTGGTTAGAGCTGGCGGGTCTGCTAGGATTCACATACCATTCAGAGGACGACCAACACCTGACATCACATGGTCTCGAGAAGAAGGTGAATTCACAGAAAAAGTTCAGATTGATAAGGGCATAAACTACACACAACTTTCTATTGACAACTGTGATAGAAATGATGCTGGAAAGTACATTCTGAAGTTGGAGAACAGCAGTGGTTTTAAATCCGCATTTGTTACAGTAAAGGTTTTGGACACTCCAGGACCACCACAAAACTTAGTGGTAAAGGATATAAAGAAGGATTCTGCTGTATTATCTTGGGAACCGCCCATTATCGATGGTGGTGCAAAGGTAAAGAACTATGTAATAGACAAGCGTGAGTCAACCAGGAAGGCATTTGCAAATGTAAGTGCTAAGTGTGCCAAGACAAGTTTTAAAGTTGAAAATCTTACAGAAGGAGCAATTTATTACTTCAGAGTTATGGCTGAAAATGAATTTGGAATTGGTGTTCCAGCTGAAACCGCAGATGCTGTCAAAGCCTCAGAGCCACCTCTGCCTCCTGGGAAAGTAACGCTCACCGATGTAACTCAGAGAAGTGCATCACTTACATGGGAAAAACCTGAACATGATGGAGGTAGCAGAATTTTGGGATATATTGTTGAAATGCTGCCTAAAGGAACAGAAAAATGGAGTGTTGTTAGTGAGACCAAAACATGCAATGCAGTTGTGTCTGGTCTGAGTCCAGGACAGGAATATCAATTTCATGTGATTGCCTACAATGAAAAAGGCAAAAGTGATCCCAGAGCACTTGGAATTCCTGTGATAGCTAAAGACTTAACAATTGAGCCAAGTTTCAAATTGCTGTTTAATACATACAGTGTACAGGCTGGAGAAGATCTGAAGGTAGAAGTACCATTCATAGGTAGACCCAAACCTACTATTACTTGGATAAAAGATGAGCAGCCACTGAAGCAGACAACCAGATTACATATTCAGGATACATCAACATCAACTATCTTACATATTAAAGAAAGCAACAAGGAAGACTTCGGCAAATATACAGTAACAGCAACAAACACAGCAGGTACTGCAACAGAGCATCTGAGCATAATTGTACTGGAAAAGCCTGGCCCACCACGAGGACCTGTCCGCTTTGACGAAGTTAGCGCAGACTTTGTTGTTGTGTCATGGGATCCACCTGACTACACTGGTGGCTGTCAGATAAGCAACTATATAGTAGAGAAGCGTGACACAAGCACTACCACATGGAGCATTGTGTCAGCAACTGTTGCAAGAACAACTATCAAAGCAACAAAGCTTAAAACTGGTTCTGAATACCAGTTCAGGATTTCTGCTGAAAATAGATATGGGAAGAGCTCTCCTTTGGATTCTAAACCAGTTGTTGTGCAATATCCCTACAAGGTGCCTGGGCCACCTGGAACCCCATTTGTAACAGCAGCTTCCAAGGACCATATGATTGTGCAATGGCACGAACCAGTTAATGATGGAGGAAGCAAAGTTCTTGGCTACCATCTTGAACGTAAAGATAAGAACAGCATTCTTTGGACAAAACAGAACAAGTCACTCATTGCAGACACCAAATATAAAACAGATGGCCTTGAAGAAGGTCTTGAATATGAGTTCAGAGTTTCTGCTGAAAACATTGTTGGCATTGGCAAAGTCAGCAAAGTATCAGAATTGTATGTTGCCCGAGATCCTTGTGACCCACCTGGCCGCCCAGAGGCCATTGTTGTTACAAGAAATAATATCACATTGAAGTGGAAAAAACCAGAATATGATGGTGGAAGCAAAATAACTGGATATATTGTAGAAAAGAAAGAACTACCAGATGGTCGCTGGATGAAAGCCAGCTTTACAAATGTGTTGGAAACAGAATTTACAGTAAGCGGTCTTGTTGAAGACCAGCGATATGAATTTAGAGTAATTGCAAGAAATGCAGCAGGTTGCTTGAGTGAACCATCTGAAAGTACAGGGCCCATTACTGCCAGAGATGAAATTGAAGCACCAGGGGCTTCACTGGATCCTAAATACAAAGATGTCATTGTTGTTCATGCTGGAGAAACCTTTGTTCTCGAAGCTGATATCCATGGCAAACCTGTTCCTGACATCACATGGTCAAAAGATGGTAAAGACCTTGAAGAAGCAACTGCAAGAATGGAAATTAAATCTACCATTCAGAAAACAATTCTTACTGTCAAAGACTGTATAAGAGTAGATGGAGGACACTATGCTCTTAACCTGAGAAATGTTGGTGGCACAAAATCTATACCAATCACTGTAAAAGTGCTTGACAGGCCAGGACCTCCAGAAGGGCCTTTGAAGGTTACAGGTGTCACTGCAGAAAAATGCTACTTGGCATGGTCTCCACCTTTACATGATGGTGGTGCTAGTATCTCACATTATATAATTGAGAAGAGAGAGACAAGCAGACTTTCATGGACACAAGTAGCAACAGATGTGCAGGCCCTTAACCACAAAGTAACCAGGCTCCTTGCTGGCAATGAGTACATTTTCCGTGTAATGGCAGTGAACAAATATGGAACTGGAGAACCCTTGGAATCTGAGCCAGTTGTGGCTCGTAATCCATACAAACCACCTGGTCCTCCTTCAACACCTGAAGTTTCAGCAATCACAAAAGATTCTATGGTGGTAACATGGGGTCGCCCAGAAGACAATGGGGGAGCTGAAATTGAAGGTTATATACTTGAAAAACGAGACAAAGATGGTATCCGGTGGACCAAATGCAATAAGAAAAGGCTGACAGACTTGCGATTCAGAGTAACCGGTCTTACCGATGGGCATTTCTATGAATTTAGGGTTTCTGCTGAAAATGCTGCAGGGGTAGGGGAACCCAGTGAGCCATCCATTTTCTATCGTGCTTGTGATGTATTATATCCACCAGGTCCACCAAGCAATCCAAAAGTTACAGACACTTCCAGGTCATCAGTTTCTCTTGCCTGGAGTAAACCCATTTATGATGGCGGTGCTCCGGTTAAGGGATATGTAGTAGAAGTAAAAGAAGCTGCTGCTGATGAATGGACTACCTGCACCCCACCAACAGGTCTACAAGCAAAACAGTTCACTGTAACAAAACTTAAAGAGAACCAGGAGTATAACTTCCGCATCTGTGCCATCAACTCAGAAGGAGTGGGAGAACCTGCTACTATACCTGGTACAGTCATAGCAGCAGACAAGATTGAACCTCCTGAAATTGAACTTGATGCAGATCTCAGAAAAACAGTCACTGTCCGTGCTAGTGGTACGTTACGCCTGTTTGTCACCATCAAAGGAAGACCAGAACCTGAAGTTAAATGGGAGAAAGCAGAAGGAACAATTAGTGAGCGAGCTCAGATTGAAGTCACTAGTTCCTATACTATGCTGGTCATTGATAATGTAAATAGATTTGATAGTGGCAGATACAATCTTACTTTAGAGAACAACAGTGGCAAAAAATCAGCTTTTGTTAATGTCAGAGTGCTTGATACACCTAGTGCACCTATAAACCTGACAATCAGAGAAGTGAAGAAAGATTTTGTAACGTTAGCCTGGGAACCACCACTTATTGATGGTGGAGCTAAAATTACCAACTATGTAGTTGAAAAGCGAGAATCCACAAGAAAGGCATATGCCACGATTACAAACAACTGCACTAAGAATTCCTTCAAAGTTACACAACTACAAGAAGGATGTAGTTATTACTTCCGTGTTCTAGCTGTAAATGAATATGGGGTTGGCTTACCAGCAGAAACACCTGACCCAATTAAGGTTTCTGAACCACCTTCTCCACCTGCAAAGGTCGTTCTTGTTGATGTGACACGGAACTCTGCTTCAATTAAATGGGAAAAGCCAGAAAGCGATGGTGGCAGTAAAATTACTGGTTATATAGTAGAAATGCAAACTAAAGGAAGTATAAAATGGAGTGCATGTACACAGGTGAAAACATTAGAAGCAACAATAACAGGCTTAAGTATGGGAGAAGAGTACAGTTTCAGAGTGATTGCTGTTAATGAAAAAGGAAAAAGTGATCCAAGAGAACTTGGTGTCCCAGTCATTGCAAAAGATATTGAAATCCAGCCATCTGCTGAGCTCCTTTTCAACACGTTCACTGTGAAAGCTGGAGATGATCTCAAGATTGATGTGCCATACAGAGGGAGACCTCTTCCAACCGTTAGCTGGAAGAAGGATGGGAATTCCTTAAGAGAGACAACCAGGGTAAATGTTCAGACATCAAAGACTTCAACTTCATTGTCCATCAAGGAAGCTTCAAATGAAGATTTGGGACATTATGAATTACATCTTTCAAATACTGCCGGATCAACAACAGCTTCTTTAACTGTAGTTGTCCTTGACAGACCAGGACCACCAACTGATGTGCGTATTGATGAAGTTAGTGCTGATAGTGTAAGTCTATCTTGGAAACCTCCAGCATATGATGGTGGGTGCCATATTAGCAATTACATTGTGGAGAAGCGAGAAACTACCACAACAACATGGGATGTAGTGTCTGCAGCAGTTGCAAGAACATCAGTTAAAGTATCTCGACTCACCACTGGCTCTGAGTATCAGTTCCGCATTTGTGCAGAAAATCGCTATGGGAAAAGTACTTATGCTATTTCTCCTTCTGTTGTGGTAGAGTATCCATTTAAGCCCCCAGGACCACCTGGAACTCCTCATGTGGCACATGCAACTAAAGCTTTCATGATTGTAACTTGGCAGGTACCAGTTAACGATGGAGGTAGCAAAGTACTAGGATATCACTTGGAGCATAAAGAAAGAAGCAGCATTCTTTGGACAAAAGTCAACAAGACCCTTATACCCGATACGCAAATGAAAGTTACAGGTCTTGATGAAGGACTGCTGTATGAATATCGTGTGTATGCTGAAAACATTGCTGGAATAGGCAAATGCAGTAAATCATGTGAACCAGTTGCTGCAAGAGATCCATGTGATCCTCCTGGTCAACCAGAAGTTACTAATATTACAAGAACATGTGTCTCACTGAAATGGACTAAACCAGAATATGATGGTGGAGCTAAAGTAACAGGATATATTATTGAACGCAGAGAGCTACCAGATGGTCGTTGGCTAAAGTGTAATTTTACTAATGTGCAAGAAACGTACTTTGACGTAGGTGGACTAACAGAAGACCAGCGATATGAATTCCATGTGATTGCAAAGAACGCTGCTGGACTCTTCAGTCAACCATCTGAATCAACTGGACCTGTGACTGTAAAAGATGATGTAGAGGCTCCAAGAATTATGATGGATGCCAAATTCAGGGATGTTGTAGTTGTGAAAGCTGGAGAGGTGTTTAAAGTCAATGCTGATATTGCAGGACGGCCAATACCAGTGATTTCATGGACAAAGGATGGCAAGGAGCTTGAAGGAAAAGCTAGAGTTGAAATAGCCTCAACAGATCACACTACTGCAATAACTATTAAGGACTGTATCCGAGGTGATTCAGGACAGTATGTACTAACATTGCAAAATGTTGCAGGAACAAGATCTTTGGCAGTTAATTGCAAAGTACTTGACAGACCTGGCCCACCTGCAGGCCCATTGGAAATAAATGGCCTTACTGCTGAAAAGTGCCATTTATCATGGGGACCGCCTCAAGAAAATGGTGGTGCAGATATTGATTATTATATTGTAGAAAAACGTGAGACCAGCAGAATTGCATGGACACTTTGTGAAGGAGAGGTTAGAACAACATCCTGCAAAGCGACAAAACTATTGAAGGGTAATGAGTA
The DNA here is from genome assembly GCF_000690535.1 of Cariama cristata. Taxonomy (NCBI): domain Eukaryota; kingdom Metazoa; phylum Chordata; class Aves; order Cariamiformes; family Cariamidae; genus Cariama; species Cariama cristata. The sequence goes on along the minus strand of NW_009607441.1, from coordinate 46,746 downwards.
TATTTTCAGAGTGATGGGAGTTAACAAATATGGTGTTGGTGAGTCTCTAGAAAGCGTTGCTGTCAAAGCCCTAGACCCATTTACAGTTCCAAGTCCACCTACATCTTTAGAGATCACCAGTGTGAGCAAAGATTCAATAACTCTGTGCTGGGCAAGACCTGAGTCTGATGGAGGCAATGAGATCTCTGGCTATGTAATTGAAAGGCGTGAGAAAACTAGCCTAAGATGGATTCGTGTAAACAAAAAGCCAGTTTATGATTTAAGAGTGAAATCATCTGGTCTCCGTGAGGGATGTGAATATGAATTCCGGGTTTATGCAGAAAATGCTGCTGGCCTCAGTCTTCCAAGTGAAACCACACCATTTATTCGGGCAGAAGATCCGATCTTCTTGCCATCTCCCCCATCTAAACCTAAGATTATGGATTCTACAAGGTCAAATATCACAATTGGGTGGACAAAGCCACTGTTTGATGGAGGTGCTCCAGTAACAGGATACACAGTTGAATACAAGAAAACTGATGAAACTGACTGGACAACTGCTATTCAGAACTTAAGAGGCACAGAATACACCATAACAGGATTAGTATCAGGCTCTGAGTACGTCTTTAGAGTGAAATCCATTAACAAAATTGGTGTCAGTGAACCAAGTGATGTCTCAGAACCTCAGATGGCAAAAGAAAGAGAAGAAGAACCTGCCTTTGATATTGACAGTGAAATGCGGAAGACTTTAATTGTAAAGGCTGGTGGATCATTCACAATGACTGTTCCTTTCAGAGGCAAACCAGTCCCAAATGTAACATGGAACAAACCAGACACTGATCTCCGTACACGAGCAAGCATTGATACTTCAGATAATTGCACATCTCTTACTATTGAAAAAGCAACAAGAAATGATTCTGGAAAATACACATTAACATTGCAAAACATCCTGAACACTGCTACCTTGACTTTAATTGTCAAAGTACTTGATACTCCTGGCCCACCAGCTAATGTTGCAGCAAAAGACGTAACTAAAGAATCTGCTGTGTTATCTTGGGATGTTCCTGAAAATGATGGTGGAGCACCTGTAAAGAACTACGTTATTGAAAAACGAGAAGCTAGCAAAAAAGCATGGGTCACTGTGACAAACAACTGTCATCGCCTGTCCTACAAAGTGACTGGCTTGCAAGAAGGTGCCATTTACTACTTCCGGGTTTCTGGAGAAAATGAGTATGGTGTTGGAGTGCCTTCTGAGACCAAGGAGGGAACAAAAATAACAGGTGTGTTTTACTAAGAAAAATATTTGTTAATATTTACAACAACATTTGTTTTAAAATATTTACTTCAAAATAATATAAAAAGTGTTAAATCTGTTTACAGTAAAAAAGGTAACTTTGTGGTAGGTATGTCTGTGGTTTTACAAATTAAAAAGAGCTAAGTAATAGCTTGAATTTTAAATTTTGCTTGCATTTTACTTAATATGTTTCTAATACACAAATTAATTTTAAAACACATTTTCTTAATCCAGGTGGCATTTCTGTGTAATTGCTAATATAAAAAGTAAATACTTGCTATCTTGTATAATCTGTTGCACCTCTTTTCTCAGAAAAACCCAGCCCACCAGAAAAACTTGGAGTAACAAATGTCACAAAGGACAGTGTGTCTCTTTCATGGCTAAAACCAGAACATGATGGTGGCAGCAGAATTGTAAGCTACCTCATTGAAGCTCTTGAGAAAGGACAGCAAAAATGGGTTAAGTGTGCAGTTGTAAAGGCAACTCATCATGTTGTCCATGGTCTTAAGGAGAATGTTGACTACTTCTTCAGGGTGTCTGCGGAAAACCAAGCTGGTTTAAGTGATCCTAAGGAACTACTGCTCCCTGTTACAATTAAAGAACAACTAGGTATGCTTCCTGACATGAGGCAAAAGTTGATACACATTAAACTGGATTCATATTTTAAAAGAGAGAGCATTTTCTAATGGTTTGAAAATGTCTTCTTTTTCAGAATCTCCTGAGATTGACATGAAGGTTTTCCCTCACAACACTGTATATATTCGAGCGGGATCAAACCTGAAAGTTGAAATTCCGGTTTCTGGAAAACCAGTGCCAAAGGTGACATTGTCTAGAGATGGTGTTCCACTGAAACCTACCATGAGATTCCACACAGAAACCACTGCAGAAAGTCTCATCATTAACCTTAAAGAAAGTGTGGCTGCTGATGCTGGCAGATATGACATTACTGCTGCCAACTCAAGTGGCACCACAAAATCATTTATTAATATTGTTGTGCTGGATAGACCAGGTCCTCCTGTTGGTCCTGTTGTCCTTAGCGATATCACTGAAGAGAATGTAACACTTAGATGGCAGCCACCAGCTTATGATGGTGGAAGTCAAGTTACCAACTATATTGTACTGAAGAGAGAAACAAGTACTGCTGCTTGGTCTGAAGTATCTGCAACTGTTGCTAGAACTGTCATCAAAGTTATGAAGCTTACAACAGGAGAAGAATACCAATTCCGCATCAAAGCTGAGAACCGCTTTGGCATCAGTGATCACATAGACTCACAATGTGTGGTTGTCAAGCTTCCTTACAGTGAGTAATATGCTTCTCACGCTATAGGTCAATGTTTTAATGCCCTGATGTTGAAAATACAATTTTGTTAAACAATTATTCATTTCTTTTGCTATCATCAGCTACCCCTGGCCCTCCTTCCACACCATGGGTCACGAATGTCACCCGAGAGAGTATTACTGTTGGATGGCATGAACCAGTCACTAATGGTGGCAGTGCAGTCATTGGATACCACCTGGAAATGAAAGACAGGAATAGCATATTATGGCAGAAGGCTAACAAGACCCTCATTCGCACAACTCACTTCAAAGTCACCACTATCAGCGCTGGCCTTATCTATGAATTTAGAGTTTATGCAGAAAATGCAGCTGGCATTGGAAAAGCAAGCCATCCTTCTGACCCAGTCCTTGCAATTGATGCTTGTGGTATGTATTCCCTAGAAAATAAAGAAGCCCAACCATTTAAGTAGTGGGTTTTTTTTTTTTCTCCCCTGTGATATTTCATCCTGTGCAGTAAGTCAATATCCAAAACGGCTGTTATTCATTAGCAATACTCTTATGTTTCATACTGCAGAACCACCAAGAAACGTTCGCGTCTCAGATATTTCCAAGACTGCTATCACTCTGTCATGGCAGAAGCCAGCATTTGATGGTGGTAGCAAGATCACTGGATACATTGTAGAAAAACGTGATCTTCCGGATGGCAGATGGACAAAAGCTAGCTTCACCAATGTTATTGAGACTCAATTCACAGTATCTGGTCTGACACAGAATTCCCGGTATGAATTCCGGGTCTTTGCTAAGAATGCCGTTGGTTCTATTAGTAATCCTTCAGATGTTGTGGGTCCTATCACATGTGTTGATACATATGGTAAGTGTTTTGCAATGATATAAAGGTACCATTTCGTGATACTAGGAAGCTTAAAGCACATCTGTTTTGTAGAACCATAGTCTTTTAAATATGGAAGGCTAGTTTACAGTGATTGATTCAATAAGCTTGAATGACTGTGACCTATTTGAGTATGATTGTAATGAACATCTTTAGCTGAATCTTGATTTTTAAAGTCTTATGGTATCTTTATTCTTTGAGCAACAGAAGTCTGCCTGTGGCCAAAGTGGTTGTATTTATACATGTGGTTGCCTTTTCTTGGTAGGATTAGTTCTAACTTGTTCTAGGTTTATGATTTAAGTTATACATGTCATCTTTACTTTGATCTGTATTCATAAAATGTCTGTAACTATTAGCTTAAATAAAGTACTATTCTTTTTGGTTTCATTAAATACAAGTCTAAAATAAGTATATTTTAAACTTATTTTTTCTTAAGGTGCACCTGAAATCGATGTGCCACCAGAATATACAGAAGTGGTGAAATATAAAGCAGGAACTTCAGTTAAGCTAAAACTAGGCATCTCAGGCAAGCCTATACCCACAATTGAATGGTTCAAAAATAGCAACGAGGTACAAACCAGTGCACAAGTGTCTATTGAAAACACAACAGAATTTGCATCTATACTCATCAAGGATGCAACTCGACTCAACAGTGGCACCTATGAATTAAAACTGAAGAATGCCATGGGTTCAGCATCAGCCCATGTTAGAGTACAGATACTTGGTATGTCTTGAGATATGACTGTATTATACTATTAAACAATAATTCAGCAATAAATACTTAACATCTTCTTTCTTCTGCCTTCCACAGACAAGCCAGGACCCCCAAGTGGACCTATACAGTTTAAGACAGTCACTGCTGAAAAGATTACAATAATGTGGGACCCGCCAGCAGATGATGGTGGTGCACCTGTAACACACTATGTTGTTGAAAAGCGGGAGACAAGTCGGGTTGTATGGTCTTTAGTTTCTGAAAAACTGGAGGGGTGTATCATAACTACAACAAAACTCATCAAAGGAAATGAGTATGTGTTCCGTGTCCGTGGGGTGAACAAGTTTGGAGTTGGTGATTCACTGGAGTCTGAACCCGTTATAGCCAAAAATTCATTCGGTAAGAAACATAAAATAACTTATGCAACTGAATCATCTTGTTTATTATTTGTAAGTAGTACTGATCTACTGACATGTATTTTTTTTACTCAGTTACACCTGGACCACCTAGTGTACCAGAAGTCACAATGATAACCAAGAATTCTATGACTGTTGTCTGGAATAGGCCCACTGTTGATGGAGGCAGTGAAATATCAGGATATTTTCTTGAGAAGCGTGACAAGAAGAGTCTGAGTTGGTTCAAGGTTACTAAAGAAACCATTCGGGACACCAGACAGAAAGTAACAGGTCTGACTGAAAACAGCGAATATCATTTCCGAGTTTGTGCTGTCAATGCAGCTGGACAAGGTCCATTCTCTGAAGCTTCTGACTTCTACAAAGCTGCAGATCCTGTTGGTAAGATATAACGTGCAGTATTTCTAATTGGTTAGAAATCAATGGACAATGTGCAATTAGGATGCGATTGCACCAGTGTAACTCAGGGCAGATTTTTATTCCTCTTTATGATTAATTGTAAATATGGCTTCTGATTTATTTCTCCCCCCTCCCTAAACTATCACTTACAGATAAGCCAGGCTCACCAACAAAGCTGAAAGTTGTGGATACAACCAAGACATCTGTCACCCTTGGCTGGATTAAACCTGCTTATGATGGAGGAAGTCCAATTACCAGCTATGTAGTGGAGAAAAGGGAAGGTGAAGAGCAAGAATGGACTGTAGTCAGTATTAAGGGAGAAGTGAGAACAACAGAGTATGTTGTTTCCCACCTTCAGCCAAGTGTTAATTATTATTTCCGCGTGTCTGCTATAAATTGTGCTGGACAAGGAGAGCCTATTGAAATGATGGAACCCGTTCAAGCTAAAGATATTCTTGGTACTGTACTTTTCAGTGATTTATCATTTTTCTGTGTGTTTTTTTTTTTTCAAAGCATTTCTTATTTTACATTCCAAGTATGCATTATTAATTTTCACTGATTTCCACAGTGGCACCTGAGATTGATCTGGATGTTGCTCTCCGGACCTCTATTGTTGCTAAAGCAGGTGAAGATGTGCAAACAATGATTCCATTCAAAGGAAGACCTCCTCCAACAGTGACATGGAGAAAAGGTGACAAGAATCTTGGGACTGATGAAAGATATATCATCCAGAACACGGAATCATCTACACTACTTACTATTCCTCAAGTTACCCGAAATGATACAGGAAAATATGTTCTTACAATTGAAAATGGAGTTGGAGAAGCAAAATCATCATTTGTGAATGTAAAAGTGCTTGACACACCATCTGCCTGCCAGAAGCTGCAGCTTAAGCATGTTTCTCGTGGCACAGTTACACTGGTATGGGAGCCACCTCTCATTAATGGTGGTTCTGAAATAACAAATTATGTTGTTGAAAGAAGAGATGCTACAAAGAGGGCTTGGTCAACTGTAACAACAAAGTGCTCTCATACCACCTTTAAGCTAACTAACCTGTCAGAGAAGACTGCATTCTTCTTCCGTGTTCTTGCTGAAAATGAAATTGGACTGGGTGAACCTTGTGAGACATCTGAACCAGTGAAAGCTGCAGACATACCCGGACCTGTAAAAGACCTAGCCATGAAAGATTCTACAAAGACTTCTGTTAAATTGCAGTGGAGCAAACCTGACTATGATGGTGGTAGCATTATATCGGACTATGTTATTGAAAAGAAACTGCAGGAAGAAAAAGAATGGACATATGCAGGCACAAGCAAGAGCTGTGAATTTGAAGCTGAAAAACTTAAAGAGCTTTCTGTCATGGAATTCAGAGTCTTTGCTAAAAATGAAAAAGGCATGAGTGATGGTGTTACTGTTGGACCCATTACAGTGAAAGAATATATAATAACACCTGAAGCTGACCTTTCTGATATTCCAGGAGGTCAAATTGCAGTAAGAATTGGACATAACCTGCACATTGAATTGCCCTATAAAGGTAAACCTAAGCCATCAATGAGCTGGCTCAAGGACAACCTCCCTCTTAAAGAAACTGAACATCTTCGTTACAAGAAAACTGAAAACAAGATAAGCTTAAGCATCAAGAATGTGAAAAAGGAGCATGGTGGCAAATATACTTTAATTCTTGATAATGTAGTCTCCAGAAAAACATTCACAATCACTGTCATCACTCTTGGCCCTCCATCTAAGCCAAAAGGACCTTTAAGACTAGATGAAATCAAAGCAGATAGTGCAGTTTTGTCATGGGAAGCTCCTGAAGATGACGGGGGAGGAGAAATTACTGGCTACAGTATTGAGAAGAGAGAAACTTCACAAATGAACTGGAAGCTGGTGTGTTCGAGTGCTGCAAGAACAACTTTCAAAGTACCAAACCTTGTTAAAGACACTGAGTATCAGTTTAGAGTTCGTGCAGAAAACAGATACGGAGTGAGCCCACCTCTTGTCTCAGCAGATGTTGTGGCAAAGCATCAGTTTAGACCACCAGGTGCCCCGGGCAAGCCTGTTGTATACAACATAACTGCTGATGGAATGACCATATCTTGGGATGCTCCCATTTATGATGGCGGTTCAGAGATTATTGGATACCACGTTGAAAAGAAAGAAAGAAACAGTATTTTGTGGCAGAAGGTTAATGTTGCATTAATATCTAGCAGAGAATACAGGATTACCGGACTGCTTGAGGGCCTGGATTACCAGTTCCAAGTATATGCCGAAAACACTGCAGGTCTAAGCCGAGCTAGTGAGCCAAGCAAATTTACTTTGGCAGTCTCTCCAGTGGGTGAGTGAATGACCAATCACTCGTGCAAGAAAATTCTAGTCTTGTAGACTATGGTGAGCAGTAATAAAAATAATTTTTATTATTTTCCTTTCAGACCCACCTGGTACTCCTGATTACATTGATGTCACCAGGGAAACAGTCACCCTTAAATGGACCCCTCCACTGCGTGATGGAGGCAGTAAGATTGTGGCTTACAGCATTGAGAAACGGCAAGGCAGTGAAGATCGTTGGCTCAGATGTAACTTTACTGATGTCAGTGAATGCCAATACACAGTTACAGGCCTCAGTTCAGGTGACCGATACGAATTCAGAGTGCTTGCAAGAAATGCTGTTGGCACAATCAGCCCACCTTCACAGTCTTCAGGCTATATCATGACCAGAGATGAAAACAGTAAGAGCTATTTCTTAATATGCTTGTATTCGGGTACTGAAACCAGCTAGCTTCTGGCTGTATTGATGGGAAATAGGAGGCCAAGGGGTAAAGAACATGTGACTGAGGTCCTTCCAGTCAACTCAGAACATTTCCGTTTGTACTTAAAGGTGGGAGGGTCTAAATTAAAGACCCAAATCGGGCAGACATATGTAATCAATTGCTGAAAGGCATGGCAGTCTACATTTGTGTCAGATAAGCAGTAGCAGCAAAGTTGGAAAGAAATCATAAACTGCAATATCCTGATGCACTGAATAATTTAGAAATTAAAATGTGCCTCAGGTAGCTTGGCATACTGTAACAGCATATATTAGCAGTGTCTTTCACCTATTGTTAATATAATGCACTGTGTGCTTACAGGATAAATAAGTTTATAGTACATATAATAATGGCTTTTAAAAGAATGCCATTTTCTAGGTTAAAAAAAAAACTGTATATAACCATCTTTTATAATTAGTACATTAAAAACAGTATCAGGAAAAAATACTTAGCTATATGGGAATTGAATTATATTTTCCTTTTCTAGTTCCTCCAACCATTGAATTTGGCCCTGAGCACTTTGAAGGCCTTACTGTTAAAGCTGGAGAGAGCATTAGACTTAAAGCTCTAATCAAAGGACGTCCAGTACCTAAAGTGACATGGTTTAAGGATGGTAAGGAGATTGAGAAAATAATGAATATAGAAATAACTACAGCTATTGGATATAGCACAATCTTCATTAGAGACGCTACCCGGGATCATCGTGGAGTGTACACAGTAGAAGCCAAAAATGCATCAGGCACTAAACGAGAAGATATTACCTTCAGAGTACAAGGTATTGCACCAAACACCTTCAGCATGCTCTTTTTAAAATAGTACTTTATTCTAAGTGCCAGCAAATTATAATTCTGAACATTTAAAATTGCAGACACACCAGGAAAAGTGGGTGGACCAATACGATTCACAAACATTACTGGAGAAAAAGTCACCTTATGGTGGGAGCCTCCAGCTAATGATGGTTGCGCTGCTATTTCCCACTACGTAATTGAAAAACGTGAAACCAGCAGGATTGCTTGGGCATTAGTTGAAGATAAATGTGAAGCTTGCACCTACACAGCACTTAAATTAATTAAAGGCAATGAGTACCAGTTCCGTGTCTCTGCAGTGAACAAATTTGGAGTTGGCAGACCATTGGAGTCTGATCCAGTTACCGCACAAATACCTTACAGTAAGTTTCTACCTCATTCTGTAGAAATAACTGTGGAATTACCATCTTGTCTTTCTAACAACGTTTTTCTTTTTTTAGCTCTCCCTGATGCACCAGGAACTCCAGAGCCTACCAATGTAACAGAAGACAGTATCACACTCACATGGGCAAGACCAAAATCAGACGGCGGAAGTGAAATAAATGAGTATATTCTAGAAAGGAGAGAAAAGAAGAGCATGCGCTGGGTTAAAGTATCCAGTAAGAGGCCCATTACTGAGAACAGACACAGAGTAACTGGCCTTACTGAAGGCAATGAGTATGAGTTCCATGTCATGGCTGAAAACGCTGCAGGAGTTGGACCTCCAAGTGACGTTTCAAAGTTGATTAAATGTAGAGAACCAGTCAGCCCACCAAGTGCACCTAATATTGTAAAGGTGACAGATACATCGAAGAGTAGCGTAAGCTTAGAGTGGACCAAGCCAGTTTTTGATGGAGGCATGGAAATAATTGGGTACATCATTGAGATGTGCAAAGCTGATCTCGAAACATGGCAGAAAGTCAATGCAGAGACTGTTCTTGCTACTAAATACACCGTTGTTGATTTGGAGGCAGGAGAACACTATAAATTCAGAGTTAGTGCTGTCAATGGTGCTGGCAAAGGAGAAAGTTGTGAAGTTCCTGCTTCAGTCCAAACCGTGGACAGGCTTTCTGCACCTGAAATTGATATTGATGCAAACTTCAAGCAGACTCATATTGTAAGAGCAGGTGCAAGCATTCGTCTATTCATTGCCTTCTCTGGAAGACCTGTTCCTACTGCTGTGTGGTCCAAAGCAGATGCTAATCTTAGTTTGCGCGCTGACATTCAAACAACTGATTCATTCAGCACATTGACTGTGGAGGAATGCAACAGAAATGATGCTGGCAAGTATGTCTTTACTGTGGAAAACAACAGTGGAAGTAAGTCTATTGCATTTACTGTCAAGGTTTTGGACACACCTGGTCCACCAGGTCCTATTACATTTAAAGATGTGACTCGAGGATCTATTACTTTAATGTGGGATGCTCCTGTTTTAGATGGAGGTTCACGTGTGCATCACTACATTGTGGAAAAACGGGAAGCAAGCCGTCGTAGCTGGCAAGTGGTGAGTTCAAAATGCACTCGACAAATCTTTAAGGTCACTGATCTGGCAGAAGGTGTACCGTATTACTACCGAGTGTCAGCAGAAAATGAATATGGTGTAGGTGAACCCTGTGAATTAACAGAACCAGTTGTAGCCACAGAAGAACCTGCTCCACCAAAGAGACTAGATATTGTTGACACAACCAAATCTTCTGTAGTTTTAGCTTGGCTTAAACCTGATCATGATGGTGGTAGCCGTGTTACTGGATACCTTCTTGAAATGAAACAAAAAGGATCTGATTCCTGGATTGAAGCCGGACAAACCAAACAACTTACTTTCACTGTTGAAGGCCTTGTGGAGAACACTGAATACGAGTTCCGGGTCAAGGCAAAGAATGATGCTGGCTACAGCGAGCCAAGAGAAGCTTTCTCTTCTGTCATTATTAAGGAACCACAGATTGAACCAACAGCAGATCTCAGTGAAATAAGCAGACAGCTCATAACATGCAAAGCTGGAAGCACCTTTACTATTGATATACCAATCAGTGGGCGCCCAGCTCCAAAAGTGACATGGAAACTTGAGGAGATGAGGCTGAAGGAAACGGAGAGAGTGACCATCAAGACGACAAAAGACAGAACCACGCTGAGTGTAAAGGACAGTATGAGAGGTGACTCTGGTAAATACTACCTCACACTTGAAAACACTGCTGGTCTGAAAACATTTACTGTCACAGTGGTAGTCATAGGAAGGCCAGGTCCTGTCACTGGCCCAATTGAAATATCATCTGTCTCTGCTGAATCCTGTGTGCTGACCTGGAAAGAACCTGAAGATGATGGTGGCAGTGACATTACGAACTACATTGTAGAGAAACGTGAATCTGGCACAACAGCATGGCAGCTGGTAAATTCCAGTGTGAAACGTACACAGATCAAAGTCACTCATCTCACAAAATACCAGGAGTACAGTTTCCGAGTAAGCTCAGAAAACAGATTTGGTGTCAGCAAACCCCTTGAATCAAAACCAATAGTTGCTGAGCATCCATTCGGTAAGTGAAACACTTTTCAAAATTTTTTTTCCTCTGGCTATTTGTAATAACTAACATTTTCCTCCCCATCTTTTTTGTGTTTAGTCCCACCAAGCCCACCTTCAAGGCCAGAAGTCTATTCTGTGTCTGCAACTGCCATGGCCATTCGCTGGGAGGAACCCTATCATGATGGTGGCAGCAAAGTCATTGGATATTGGGTTGAAAAGAAGGAGCGCAACACCATCCTTTGGGTGAAAGAGAACAAAGTGCCATGCTGTGAATGCAACTACAAAGTCACGGGATTGGTGGAAGGCCTAGAATATCAATTCAGAACCTATGCTCTAAATGCTGCAGGTGTTAGCAAAGCTAGTGAGGCTTCCAGACCTGTCGTGGCTCAAAACCCAGTTGGTAAGTATTACTTTTAGAGTTATGTTGTTATTTAAGTCAAAATAGAATTGCATTTCTCATTTTCCTGTTTTATTCCAGATCCACCAGGAAGACCAGAAGTAACAGATGTCACCAGATCTACAGTGTCGCTGAGCTGGTCAGCACCCCTTTATGATGGTGGAAGCAAAATCATTGGATATATTATAGAGCGCAAACCATATAGCAAATCTGGTGATGGACGCTGGCTGAAATGCAATTACACCATTGTCTCAGAAAACTTTTTTACTGTGACAGCTCTCAGTGAAGATGAAGCATATGAATTCCGTGTACTAGCAAAGAATGCTGCTGGTGTGATTAGCAAAGGATCTGAATCAACTGGTGCTGTCATTTGCAAAGATGAATACTGTAAGAAATGTTCACTTTGAACACTTGAGAACATAATGTTCTGGTTTGAGTACTGTCATGTAATTTGTTTTTAATCTCTTTTTCCTTATGACAGCACCACCAAAGGCTGAACTCGATGCCAGACTGCAGGGAGAAGTTGTGACCATTAGGGCTGGATCAGATCTTGTTCTCGATGCGGCTGTTGGTGGGAAACCAGAACCAAAAGTCTTCTGGTCCAAAGGTGACAGGGAATTGGATCTATGTGAAAAGATATCTCTGCAATACACCAGCAAACGAGCCATTGCAATTATCAAGTTCTGTGACAGAAGTGATAGTGGAAAATATACCCTAACAGTTAAAAATGCCAGTGGGATGAAGCAAATTTCTGTTCTTGTCAAAGTGCTTGGTATGTATCTCATGATTAATATTCATACTTAGTATACTAAAAAATCTACATTCTTTTAAATAAGAGTGAGATGCTTTTCCTTAGCTGCTAATAACAATACTTATTTTCATCTCTACCCAGATTCACCAGGTCCATGCACAGGCAAAATCACAGTTAGCAGAGTAACAGAAGAGAAATGTACTCTGGCATGGAACATTCCTGAGGAAGATGGAGGTGCACAAATCACACACTATATCGTAGAAAGGCGCGAAACCAGCAGACTTCACTGGGTTATTGTTGAGGCTGAATGCCAGACGTTATCATATGTGGTAACAAAACTTATTAAAAATAATGAATACATCTTCCGTGTGAGAGCTGTCAACAAATATGGACCAGGTGTTCCACTTGAAACAGAACCTGTGATTGCCAAGAATGCTTTCAGTGAGTGTTACTACCTTCTATTCTGCATCTGAATTTGTGGAATATTTCTCATAGATAAACAATTTGTTAAATAATAATTTTTTTCATCTTTAAAAAAAAAACCACAGCTATCCCAACACAGCCTGGTGCTCCTGAAGAAGTGAGTGTTGGCAAGGAACATATCATTATTCATTGGACAAAACCAGAATCAGATGGTGGCAGTGAGATTAAGGACTATCTTGTGGACAAACGTGAAAGGAAAAGTCTACGCTGGACACGAGTGAACAGAGATTACACTGTTTATGATACCAGACTGAAAGTCACTGGTCTCATGGAAGGTAGCCAGTACCAGTTCCGTGTCACTGCAGTGAATGCTGCTGGGAACAGTGAGCCTAGTGAAGCTTCACAATACATATTATGTAAAGAACCATCATGTAAGTTACCACATTTAAAACATATTTTAATATTTACTTATAATAATGGAGCATAAACCCACATTGACACTTTGATGAAGATACCCAAAACCACATATGATCTCACTGAACTAGCTAGTATTAGAATAAACTTAAAAGCAGTTACAGTTCATTTTAAATGCATTTCCTGGCAGTAGCTGTTTAGAAATTATTTTTAACTGTAAAATGTTTCCTGCACCAATGTGAAATACATTTTCTTCTTTTTCAAAGATACTCCTGCACCACCTTCAGCTCCAAGAGTTGTGGATACTACTAAGCATAGCATAAGCTTAGCATGGTCAAAGCCCACATATGACGGTGGTGCTGACATCTTAGGCTATGTTCTTGAAATGAAAGAAGAAGGCACTGAACAGTGGTATCGACCACATACAGCTGCCGCTTTGAGGAATGCTGAGTTCACCGTGACTGGTCTCAAAACAACCCAGAAATACCAATTCAGAGTTGCTGCTACAAATGTGAATGGTATGAGTGAATTTAGTGAATCATCAGCAGAAATAGAACCTGTGGAAAGAATAGGTAATTTGAAAACTTAATGTGTATTTTAAGCAATAATTATACTTTCCTTTAGAACTACTAAAAGATTAATTAATTCCATGTTTCTTACACCCTTCACCAGAAATACCTGAGCTTGAGCTTGCTGATGATCTGAAGAAGACAGTTACAGTCAGAGCTGGTGGTTCCCTGCGCCTAATGGTCTCTGTATCTGGCAGACCTGCTCCCATAATTACATGGAGCAAGCAGGGTGTTGACCTTGTAAGTCGAGCTATTATTGATACTACAGACAGCTACACTCTGCTTATTGTGGATAAAGTTAATCGGTATGATGCTGGAAAATACGTCATTGAGGCTGAAAATCAATCAGGAAAAAAATCTGCAACTATTTCTGTAAAAGTGTATGGTAAGTGCTGCTACAATCATATGTGGACATTACATCACTCAGTGCACATTGCTCAGGAATAAGAGTAATTCATTTCCAAAGGAAGATTGCAGTTTAAATAACATGAGAATGTTTGGGAAGTCAAAGAAACAATATAATCCAAAGGATAATACATAGTTTCTAAAGCTGTGCTAGTTTATAAATCAAATCCCAGCATTGTTCTTTTAGGCAGAAGCAGTCATTGACTGTAAAAGGAAAGGATCCAGAAGGAAAAAAACAACTTTTTTTTGTTTGTTTTGTTTTAGATACACCTGGTCCACCAGCTGCAGTGAGAATTAAGGAAGTATCAAAAGATTCTGTGACACTTACTTGGGATATTCCAACCATTGACGGTGGAGCCCCAGTCAACAACTATATAATTGAGAAACGTGAAGCTTCCATGAGAGCTTACAAGACTGTCACTACCAAATGCAGCAAGACATTTTATAGAGTTACTGGACTTCTAGAAGGAACTTTGTATTATTTCAGAGTACTACCAGAAAATATTTACGGCATCGGTGAAGCCTGTGAAACATCTGATGCGGTACTAGTATCTGATGTCCCCATGGTACCACAAAAACTTGAAGTGATTGACACCACTAAATCAACTGTTACTCTTGCATGGGAGAAACCACCACATGATGGTGGCAGCAGATTGACTGGCTATGTTATTGAGGCCAGCAAAGCTGGAACAGAAAGATGGTTGAAGGTAGTGACATTGAAGCCTACCATCTACGAGCATACAATTATCTCTCTCAATGAAGGTGAACAGTACTTGTTCAGGGTCAGAGCACAGAATCAGAAGGGCGTGTCAGAACCACGAGAGATTGTCACAGCAGTGACAGTACAAGACCAAAAAGGTAGGTATCTACTGTTAAAAATAAAAGGGTGAAGCTTACACGAAATGAATGTGATATAAAATAGCTATTTAAAATATCAACAACTTGCTTTTCTTAGTTCTACCAACAATTGACTTCGCTGGAATACCTCAGAAGACAATTCATGTACCTGCTGGCAAGCCCATTGAGTTAGCTATTCCAATTGAAGGACGACCACCTCCAGCTGCAACTTGGTTCTTTGCTGGTTCTAAACTAAAAGAATCAGAACGCATCAAAATGGAGACTGTTGCCAAAATGGCTAAATTAACTGTGCGTGAGACCACCATACACGACACTGGAGAGTATACACTTGAACTGAAGAACACAACTGGAACAGTTACTGATACAATAAAGGTTATAATCCTTGGTAAGAATTTATGAAAATAATTGTCCATGATCTTTCTCCATCTGAACTTTGTTACATCAGTAATATGATTCCTTTTGTCCATTTTCTTTTTTCTTATAATTTTCCTTTTTTTTCCTAGACAAACCTGGACCACCTGTTGGACCTATCCGAATTGAGGAAATTGATTCAAATTATGTAACCATTTCCTGGGAGCCCCCTGAGCTGGATGGTGGAGCTACTCTTAGTGGCTATGTGGTAGAACAGCGTGATGCTCACCGTCCTGGATGGCTGCCAGTTTCAGAGTCAGTAACCAGGACAATGTTTAAATTCACCAGACTTGTTGAAGGTGCAGAATATGTGTTCCGTGTGGCTGCTACAAACCGCTTTGGAATTGGATCTTACCTGCAGTCTGAAATTATAGAATGCAAGAGCAGAATCCGTAAGTCTTACTTTCTACCTTTAAAAATAAATATATTTAAATGAACTTATATATCCACACATAGATAAGATTTTTCTAGATTTTACTACTTCCTTTTGCCAAATAAAATGGTACATTATGATGCACAGTAGTCTTATATTTGTAGTCTTATGTTGTCCAGAGAAAAATGGCATCCATAAATCTATATAGGTATTATAGATGCACTGCACAGAACCTGGATGGTAAACTTGGATTTCCTGCTCAGGTCTACCATTAGCCTTGAAAAATTGCTTTACCTCATTACAAAAACAGGAGTATTTCACTGACCTAGGTAAAGTACTTTGATATCTGCTGATAAAAAGTTTGATGTGACATTGATATTACATTGTCATTCACAATACATTGCATATTACTAACGTGTAATATGACACTTTCTTCACTAATTCTGTGTTATGTTTTTACAGGTATTCCTGGTCCTCCTGGCACTCCAGAAGTGTTTGATATCTCTCGAGATGGCATGACATTAACTTGGTATCCTCCAGAAGATGATGGTGACTCACAGATTACTGGTTATATTGTGGAACGCAAAGAAGTTAGAGCAGATAGATGGATCCGTGTAAATAAAGTTCCAGTCACTATGACTCGTTACCGTTCCACTGGATTGGTTGAAGGATTAGAATATGAACACCGAGTCACAGCAATCAATGCCAGAGGCACTGGGAAACCCAGCCGTCCTTCCAAGTCTGCTGTCGCCAGAGATCCAATTGGTAAGTAATTTCCTACATAGATTAAGTACATGATAGCAGAAGGGAATGATACTAGTAAAATTTACTGGTTTTGCTAATTTGGAAATTTATCTGTGTGTATTAACAAATGAGATTTTTACTATCCGGAAAATATTAGTGAAAATCATTCTAAGTTTTCCTGTATAAATCCTATAGACTTAATACAGATCATATGTTGTAAGTTAGCATTTGTTACCTCTTTTAAATATACATAAAAAAGGATCTCACCTCCTCATCTCCTCTTCCAGCTCCTCCAGGCAAACCTCAGAATCCAAGAGTCACTGATACTACAAGAACATCTGTCTCCCTGGCTTGGAGTCCACCAGAAGATGAAGGTGGTTCTAAAGTTACTGGCTACTTAATTGAGATGCAGAAGGTTGATCAATTTGAATGGACCAAATGTAATACCACACCAACCAAGATTCGTGAATACACCTTGACACATCTCCCCCAGGGTGCAGAGTACAGATTCCGTGTGCTAGCCTGTAATGCTGGTGGGCCAGGAGAACCTGCTGAAGTGCCAGGAACAGTCAAAATAACAGAAATGCTTGGTAAGACATTTCAAGTCTTAAATCTCATTGAAAGTTGTCCTAAAAAAGTATTTGCCTAAAGCAGGTATGATATCATCTGTAAAACAGACATAACATGACATGTTAATTTTGTTTACAGAATATCCTGACTATGAACTTGATGAAAAATACCAGGAAGGTCTCATGGTGAGACAAGGTGGAGTTATCAGGCTTACAATACCCATTAAGGGTAAGCCCATCCCAATATGCAAATGGACAAAAGAAGGACATGACATCAGCAAGAGGGCCATGATTGCGACTTCTGACACTCATACAGAACTTGTGATCAAAGATGCAGAAAGAGAAGATTCAGGCACCTATGATTTGGTACTTGAAAACAAGTGTGGCAAAAAAGCTGTGTATATTAAAGTCAGAGTGATTGGCATTCCAAATCCACCAGAAGGGCCACTTGAGTATGATGATATACAAGCTCGTTCTGTCAGAGTAAGCTGGAGACCTCCTACAGATGATGGTGGTGCAGACATCCTAGGTTATATTGTTGAGAGACGAGAAGTACCGAAGACTGCCTGGTACACTGTTGACTCTAGAGTGAAAGGGACATCCTTAGTGGTCAAAGGGCTCAAAGAAAATGTGGAATATCACTTCCGTGTTTCTGCTGAAAACCATTTTGGTATTAGCAAATCTCTCAAATCTGAAGAACCAGCAGTACCAAAGACACCTCTAAGTAAGTCCCCTTTTAGATTTTTTGAAAAAATATTTTTTAATTACTACATTATGGTTCTAAAAGTGCAATAGTATATGCAAATGTTTTAATGCTATGCCACTATTATTTGTATTATCTTTGTTATTATAATTATTAAAAGATCCTCCAGAGCCTCCAAACAACCCACCTGAAGTGCTTGATGTTACAAAGAGTTCTGTCAACTTGTCCTGGTCCAGACCTAAAGATGACGGTGGTTCTCGTGTAACTGGCTACTACATTGAACGTAAAGAGACATCTACAGAAAAATGGGTCCGGCATAATAAGACACAGATTACCACTACAATGTACACAGTCACAGGACTTGTTCCAGATGCTGAATATCAATTCCGTATCATTGCTCAAAATGACATTGGAGAAAGTGAAGCAAGTCCTGCTTCTGAACCAGTTGTATGCAAGGATCCATTTGGTAAGAGAATGTTTGCATTAACAGATCTTCTGAAGAGCAACTTAGTGACATTTAGAGAGGAATTTATTTTCTGTATCTATTTTAATTTTCAGACAAACCAAGCCAACCTGGAGAAATTGAGATCACTTCTATATTTAAGGACAGTATTACATTAGAATGGGAACGACCTGAAAGTGATGGTGGCAAAGAAATCCTTGGCTATTGGGTTGAATATCGCCAGTCTGGAGAAAGTACTTGGAAAAAATGCAATAAAGAACGCATCAAGGACAGGCAGTTTACAGTAGGAGGTTTACTAGAGGCTACAGAATACGAGTTCCGTGTTTTTGCAGAAAATCAGACTGGCCTCAGCAGACCTCGAAGGACTGCTATGGCAGTGAAAACTAAATTAACATGTAAGCAAAAATATATTGTCATATTTGCTGTTATATTTTTGTGATTTGCTGTGTCATAAACAATGGTGCTGCACCTAACATGCTGCCTATTTGTTTTACATGTCATTTGCCAACATGACTGTCCTAAAGCACAGTCTTTCAAGTATAATATGAACAAGTACAAATGAAAATTAGTTTCCAGTAAGAAAGGAAAATTTTATAGTAATCTTCATTATTTTTTAATTTTCTTTGTCATAGCTGGAGAAGCACCTGTCATAAAAAAAGAAATGCAGGATGCTACAACTAAACTGGGTGAAGCAGCTCAGCTGACATGCCAGATTGTTGGGAGACCTTTGCCTGATATTAAATGGTACCGCTTTGGCAAAGAACTGGTGCAAAGCCGAAAATACAAAATGTCATCTGATGGACGCAATCATACACTGACAGTAATAACAGACGAACAGGAGGATGAAGGTCTCTACACCTGTATGGCTACCAATGATGTTGGAGAAATTGAAACTAGTGGCAAGCTATTATTGCAGGCTCCTCCTCAGTTCCACCCTGGCTTCCCACTGAAAGAGAAATACCATGCAGGCGCAGGTGGCACCCTCCGCCTTCACGTTGTGTATATCGGCCGACCAGTACCAGCAATAACTTGGTTCTACGGCAACAAACCTTTGAGAGGATCGGAAACAGTTACTATTGAGAACACAGAGCATTATACTCATCTTGCTATTAAGAATGTCCAGCACAAGACTCATGCTGGGAAGTACAAAGTGCAACTCAGTAACACATTTGGAACAGTTGACACTGTACTTAATGTGGAAATACAAGGTAATTAATTGTATTTTCAGTATTTTTGTGGAATATTTTCTCAAATATTTATTGGCAAAAGAACTGAAAATATCATGCTTTTTCTTTTACAGATAAGCCAGATAAACCAGTAGGGCCAATTGTTATAGAGTCTATACTGAAGAATTCTGTGGTGATAAGCTGGAAACCACCAAAGGATGATGGAGGTGCTATGATAACTAATTACATCATAGAAAAACGTGAAGCCAAGGAAGGAGCAGAATGGCAACTTGTATCTTCAAGCATTTCAGGCACAACCTGTAGAATTGTTAACTTAACTGAAAATGCAGGCTATTATTTCCGTGTTTCTGCTCAGAATACATATGGCATTAGTGAAGCACTGGAGGTTTCATCAGTTGTTGTTATGAAGCCTCCATTTGGTAAGTGGACAACGAAATATCAATTTCTGTATCCCCTGTAATTACTAAGGCAAGTTCACTTCAGCTTTTGAACTTTTTTATTCTTTACAGAAAAACCAGGACAACCTGGTCAGCCAGTAGCAAGTGCTGTCACAAAAGATTCTTGTGTTGTCTCATGGAAGCCACCTGCAAGTGATGGCGGTGCAAAGATTAGAACTTACTATCTTGAGAAGCGTGAGAAAAAACAAAACAAGTGGATTTCTGTAACAACAGATGAAATTCGTGAAACGGTCTATTCTGTGAAAGATCTTATTGAAGGTCTTGAATATGAGTTCCGTGTAAAATGTGAAAATCTTGGTGGTGAAAGTGAGTGGAGTGAGGTATCACAACCAGTCATTCCAAAATCTGATGTACCAATTCAAGCTCCACATTTCAAGGAAGAACTAAGGAATCTGAATGTGAAATTTCAAGCTAATGCCACCTTTGTCTGCAAAGTCACTGGTCATCCTAAACCAATCGTCAAGTGGTACAGACAGGGCAAAGAAATCATGCCAGATGGTGAAAAGATCAAGATACAGGAATTCAAGGGTGGATATCACCAGCTGGTCATCACAAATGTAACAGATGATGATGCCACAGTATATCAAGTTAGAGCTACCAACCAAGGAGGATCTGTGTCTGGCACTGCCTCTTTGGATGTTGAAGGTGAATGAAGGGTCTTGATTCCTAAGACAAATTCTTTTTAAGCTTTGAATATTCAGACTATTTGTGCTCTTCTCATGTGCTTTTGCTCATGTGTTGTTTTCTTCTTCTCTTTCTATTCCAGTTCCTGCAAAGATTCACTTGCCCAAAAACCTGGAAGGCATGGGAGCTGTTCATGCCCTCCGAGGGGAAGTAGTGAGCATCAAGATTCCATTCAGCGGCAAGCCTCACCCTGTGATCACATGGCAGAAGGGACAAGACCTCATCGATACTAATGGACACTACCAAGTCATTGTTACACGATCATTCACATCTCTTGTTTTCCCAAATGGTGTTGACAGAAAAGATGCAGGGTTTTACATTGTTTGTGCCAAAAACAGATTCGGAATCGATCAAAAAACAGTTGAATTAGATGTGGCTGATGTGCCTGATCCACCAAGAGGTCTGAAGGTAACTGACATTTCAAGGGATTCAGTCAACTTAACCTGGAATGAACCAGCTACTGATGGTGGAAGCAGAATCATAAACTACATTATTGAGAAACGTGCTACAACAGCAGAGCGATGGATTCGTGTTGCACAAGCTCGTGATACACGATACACAGTGGTGAACCTGTTTGGCAAGACCAGCTACCAGTTCCGCGTAATTGCAGAAAACAAGTTCGGCCAAAGCCAGCCTTCTGAACCCACTGATCCAATTATAACAAAGGAAGATAAGACCAGAGTAATGAACTACGATGAAGAAGTTGATGAGACCAGAGAAGTCACCACAGTTAAAGCAGCTCACTATTCTACAAAGGAACTCTATGACAAATATATGATTGCAGAAGAGCTTGGACGTGGGCAGTTTGGCATTGCACATCGTTGTATTGAGGCAGTTTCAAAAAAGACTTACCTGGCTAAATTTGTCAAAGTAAAGGGTGCTGACCAAGTTTTGGTAAAGAAAGAAATTTCCATTCTAAACATTGCTAGGCATCGAAATATCCTGTATCTTCATGAATCATTTGAGAGCCTAGAAGAATTGGTCATGATCTTTGAATTCATTTCTGGAGTTGACATCTTTGAAAGAATGAGCACAGCTTCATTTGAACTTAATGAAAGAGAAATAGTAAGTTATGTACGCCAGGTCTGCGATGCACTAGAATTTTTACATCGCCACAGCATTGGACATTTTGATATTAAACCAGACAATATTATTTACTTCACAAGAAGAAGCTCTGTAGTTAAAATTGTTGAATTTGGTCAGGCCAGACAATTAAAGCCTGGAGACAGCTTTAGACTCCAGTTCACTTCTCCTGAATATTATGCGCCTGAAGTACACCATCATGATTTGGTCAGCACAGCTACTGACATGTGGTCAGTTGGTGCTCTAACATATATACTTCTCAGTGGCATTAATCCTTTCATTGCTGAAACAAACCAACAAGTTATTGAAAATATTCTAAATGCTGAATACAACTTTGATGATGAAGCATTCAAAGACATAAGCATTGAGGCCATGGACTTCATTGATCGCCTACTAGTAAAGGAAAGAAAAGCTCGGATGACAGCTGCTGAAGCGCTCAACCATGTGTGGCTAAAACAGCAGAGAGAAAAGACCAGCACTAAAGTCATCAAGACCTTGAGGCACCGGCGTTACTACCAAACTCTAGTAAAGAAGGAGTGGAACACAGTTGTGTCAGCAGCTCGCATTTCCTGTGGAGGTGCGATTAGATCTCAAAAAGGCATAACGGTGGCTAAAGTTAAAGTTGCACCAATAGACATTGGTCCCATTGCTGGGCAGATAAAGCATACTGTTACAGAAGAAGGAGGGCATGCCAAATATGTATGTAGGATTGAAAACTATGATCAGTCTACACAAGTCACATGGTACTTTGGTATGAGGCAATTAGAAAGCAATGAGAAATACGAAATCAAATACGAAGAAGGTGTGGCAACCATGTATGTCAAAGATGTTTCTAAATCCGATGATGGTACCTACAGATGCAAGGTAGTAAATGACTATGGTGAAGACAGCTCTTATGCAGAACTTTTTGTTAAAGGTGTGAGAGAAATTTCTGAACACTACAGACGCAGAACTGTCAGGAAAGTGAAACGACGGGTTGATACTATGAGACTATTAGAGCGTCCACCAGAATTTACTCTGCCTTTGTATAACCGCACTGCATACATCGGAGAAAATGTCAGGTTCGGAGTAACTATAACAGTTCACCCAGAACCTCGTGTAACCTGGTTCAAATCAGGCCAGAAAATCAAACCTGGTGATGATGACAGGAAGTATACTTTTGAATCAGACAAGGGTCTTTATCAACTCATCATCAATAATGTCACTGAAGAGGATGATGCTGAATACAGTATTGTGGCACGCAATAAATATGGCGAAGACAGCTGCAAAGCCAAGCTGACTGTGATTCCACATCCACCTCCAGCAGATGCCACACTAAGGCCAATGTTTAAAAGACTGCTGGCAAATGCTGAATGTCAAGAAGGCCAAAATGTCAGTTTTGAGATCAGGGTATCTGGTGTACCAAAACCAACTCTGAAATGGGAGAAAGATGGTCAACCTCTATCCTTTGGTCCTAACTTTGATATAATTCATGAAGGTTTAGATTATTATGCTTTGCATATCAGAGATACTTTACCAGAAGACAGTGGTTATTACAGAGTTACTGCTACAAACAGTGCTGGATCTACAAGCTGTCAGGCTTATCTAAAAGTTGAACGTTTGAAATATGTCAAGCGTGAGTACACAACTGAAGAAGAGCGGGAGAAGCATGTACAGAGGCAAATTGACAAGACCTTACGAATGGCAGAAATCCTTTCTGGGGCTGAAGCTGTTCCACTGACACAAACTGCACAAGAGGCTCTCAGAGAAGCTGCTATCTTATATAAACCAGCTGTTAGCACAAAGACTGTCAAAGGTGAATATGAAATTAAGAAAGAAGAAAAGAAGGAAGAAAGAAGACTTCGTATGCCATACGAGGTCCCAGAGCCTCGCAAGCATGTGCGCACTGCTCTTGAGGAAGATCAAAACATTAAACACTTTGTGCCTCTGTCAGACATGAAGTGGTACAAGAGGCTGCGAGACCAGTACGAAATGCCAGGAAAACTTGAGAGAACTGTTCAGAAACGCCAGAAACGCATACGTCTTTCCAGGTGGGAGCAATTTTACGTGATGCCGCTGCCACGCATTTCTGATCAGTATAAGCCTAAATGGCGCATACCAAAGCTAACACAAGACGATCTTGAAATCGTGAGACCAGCACGTCGGCGTACCCCATCTCCAGACTATGAATACTACTATAGACCAAGAAGGCGATCGCTTGGTGACTTGTCTGATGAGGAGTTACTCCTGCCTGTTGATGACTATTTAGCCATGAAGAGAACTGAAGAGGAAAGGCTGCGCCTTGAAGAAGAGCTGGAGTTAGGCTTTTCTGCTTCCCCACCAAGTAGAAGCCCCCCACGCTTTGAACTGTCTGCCCTTCGGTATTCTACTGCAGCAGCACAGGTCAGTTCAGAGGAAGAAAGAAAAAGAGAGCTGAGGTATTCAAGCTATCATATCCCAACTAAAGCTGAGACCAGTGCAAGCTATGCAGAGCTTCGTCAACGCCATGACAGGGCTGCCTACAGACCACCTAAACAAAAGCAAAGAATAATGGATGAAAGAGAGGATGAAGAATTGCTCCGTCCTGTTGGCACGGCTCAGCGACTCTCTGAATACAGAAGTGAGCTCGAATATATG
The DNA here is from genome assembly GCF_000690535.1 of Cariama cristata. Lineage (NCBI taxonomy): Eukaryota > Metazoa > Chordata > Aves > Cariamiformes > Cariamidae > Cariama > Cariama cristata. Next base: position 22,570 of record NW_009607441.1, on the reverse strand, counting down.
GCAGAGGAGGAAAAGAGTAGACTCAGGAGAAGGAGGGGCAGAGAAATAACTGAGATCACATCAGAAGGAGAAGAAGAAGAAATAGAAATGGTGCAACATGTTCACAGGGAATTTTCACCTCCCTCTAGATTACTAAGGAGAAGAAGATCTCTTTCTCCAACTTACATTGAATTGATGCGTCCTGTCTCTGAATTAATTAGACCTCGCTCACGGCCTCCTGAAGAAAGTGAGAGAAGATCCCCAACACCAGAGAGAACTCGACCTCGCTCACCTAGCCCAGTTTCTAGTGAAAGATCGCTGTCTCGGTTTGAGAGGATGGCAAGATTTGATATATTTTCTAGATATGAGTCCATGAAATCTGCTTTGAAAACTCAGAAAACTATGGAAAGGAAGTATGAAGTTCTGACTCAGCAGCCTTTCACCCTCGACCATGCTCCTCGCATTACCCTGAGAATGCGCTCACACCGGGTACCATGTGGCCATAATACCAGGTTCATTCTAAATGTCCAGTCAAAACCAACTGCTGAAGTGAAGTGGTACCATAATGGTATTGAGCTCCAGGAGAGCAGTAAGATACATTTTACTAATACCAGTGGTGTATTAACTCTGGAGATTCTCGACTGCCACATTGATGACAGCGGAACATATCGGGCTGTATGCACAAACTACAAAGGGGAATGCTCTGATTATGCAACACTAGATGTTACCGGAGGAGATTACACTACATACTCTTCCCAGCGGAGAGATGAAGAAGTACCAAGGTCAATTTTACCTGACTTGACAAAAACAGAGGCATATTCAGTCTCCTCATTTAAGAAAGCATCTGCTACAGAAGCAAGTTCCTCAGTAAGAGAGATCAAATCAGAAATGTCAGCAACAAGAGAATCACTTTTATCATATGAACACTATGCTGCTTCTGAAGAAAAAGTCACTGCAGCTGAAGAAAAATCATTGGAAGAAAGGACTGTACACAAGGCATTTAAAAGCACTCTACCGGCAACAATCCTTACAAAGCCACGGTCAATCACAGTTTCTGAAGGGGAGACTGCAAGATTTTCCTGTGACGTTGATGGTGAACCAGCACCAACAATAACATGGTTCCGTGCAGGTCAACCCATTGTTTCTTCAAGGCGCTTCCAAGTAACACGAACACAGTACAAGTCTACCTTTGAAATTCCTTCGGTCCAGATGTCAGATGAAGGAAGTTACACTGTTGTGGTGGAAAACTCTGAAGGAAGACAAGAAGCGCATTTTACTTTGACCATTCAAAGAACAAGAATTCCTGAAAAAACAATTACATCACCACCAACAATCAAATCTCCTGAGCCTCGTGTAAAGTCTCCAGAGCCAGTTACGTCTCCTAAACAAGTGAAATCTCCTGAACCCATTAGCAGCCCCCCAAAAGCAAAGTCACCACCTGGAGACAAAACAGTACCAGCAGAGAAAGTACAATTACCAACTGCTTCTCCACCAAAGATAAAACAGCATCTGAAAGCAGAAACTCTTGGAGATAAGGTAAAGTTATCCTGTGCAGTTGAAAGCAGCATTTTAAGTGTCAGAGAAGTGGCTTGGTATAAGGATGGCAAAAAACTGAAAGAAGATCATCATTTCAAGTTTCATTATGCAGCAGATGGCACCTATGAGCTCAAAATCCATGAGCTCGTGGAATCTGATAAAGGAGAATACACCTGTGAAATCATTGGGGAAGGAGGTGTTTCAAAAACTAACTTCCAGTTTACTGGCCAAGTATTTAAAAATATCCATTCCCAGGTAAGAGGTGTATCTGAAACTCGTAAGTCAGTTCAGAAAGAAGATGAGGTGCTTACAGTTTCTACCCAGAAGAAATCAGTAGTGGCAACTGAAGAAAAAGCAGCAGTTCAAGAAGTCATTAAAAAGTCAATTGTTACTGAAGACGTCAAACAATTGAAAGCAGAAATTAAAGCTTCTTCAACTGAAATGACAGTGTCCGAAGGGCAGAAAGTGACATTGAAAGCCAGCATTCCTGGTGCCTCTGAAGTAAAATGGGTGCTGAATGGAATGGAGCTGAGAAATTCAGATGATTACAGATATGGTGTTTCTGGAAGTGATCACACACTAACTATCAAAAAGGCTAGTAATAAAGATGAAGGTATACTCACCTGTGAGGGTAAAACTGATGAAGGCATTATTAAATGCCAGTATGTTCTGACCTTTTCTAAAGAGCGCTCCAACGAACCAGCATTTATCATGCAGCCTAAGTCTCAAAATGTCAATGAAGGACAAGATGTATTGTTCACCTGTGAAGTTTCTGGGGATCCTTCTCCTGAAATTGAATGGTTTAAGAATAATCAACCTGTAAGTATTTATTTAATATATTTACTTGAAAAATTAGAATTATTCATAAAACCGATCTTAATGAAATCATTTTTTTTCCCCTCCTCAGATTGCTGTTTCATCGCACATCAGAGTAACACGCTCTAAAAACATATATTCTCTTGAGATTCAAAATGCAGCAGTGAGTGACACTGGAAAATACACGGTGAAAGCAAAAAACTACCACGGGCAGTGCTCTGCTACAGCATCTTTGACTGTACTACGTAAGTTTGTTCTCCAGGTCTTGTGTTCAGACTAATCACAACTTGTCTACTAAAATGATTTATGATAAAAGCCACTGGTAATACTGATTTAGTATTTTAACAAGTTCCTATTTCTTTTGTGTATTATATACACAGAACTAAAACACCATTAGAAATTCTTATAATACCCTTACACCAATAGATGCATGTTAACAGAAGGCTATGAGCATTCCTTCGAGGATGACTGTGTTAAGACCTTGGTGCTGGCAATTATTCTTTCCTCATTTACTAGCAGAATCTGTTCCAATAAAACAAAGTAATTCCACAGTTAAAAATTTTTATGGTAACTTAGCCATAACTGAACTGGGTTTAGTATTCTTTTGACTGTACCATATCCCAGATCCTAGCATCAAGGGGTTGCTATGATTTGCTCGTATGACTGTGCTTGGGTTTAAAGGAAAGCTGCAGTGATTGAGCTTGATTGAGCTTTTCTGTTGCCTTTTATAGCTACAGAACAATGCAGTGAAATACAGACTTTCCTAGACCATGCCTGTAAGAACTTGAAAATGTTTCACAACTTCTACAAACAGAAACTGAACACACACAATTTCTCAATGTCTAATTCTAGTAATGGTTCTAATAGGAAACGCTGTGCGATTACCTCTTTCTTCTTAAGTATGTTTATCCTTCAGGCTCATACATACTAGTAACAGTTCCATTTCCTACTTGTTTCATTCGTAAATTACTGTTTGTGATTTGGACACCTTGAATCAAATGATTGTAAACAATTTTATACTCCACTGCAGTTTTCCATTGAAAGCAAACAACTATGCTGTCTCTTACTTTCTGCATGACTTTGTTCGTTAATGTGACATTATTGGTTTTTCCTTCTATGTTTGTGATGCTCCTCAGCTCTAATTGAAGAACCTCCAAAAGAGGTAGTATTGAAGACAAGTGGCGACGCAAGCATGCACGAAAGTTTTTCTTCTCAGTCCTTTCAAATGGCTTCTTCTAAACAAGAGGCTTCATTCAGCAGCTTCAGCAGTAGCAGCATGACTGAAATGAAATTTGCAAGCATGTCTGCCAAAAGCATGTCCTCCATGAAAGAATCCTTTGTAGAGATGAGTTCCAGCAGTATTATGGGGAAATCTAGTATGGCTCAACTGGAGAGTTCAACTAGTAAAATGCTTAAATCAGGTCTGAGAGGTGAGCAATCCAATTACTGGTAGAGTTAGTGCTTCAAATATCCTGAAGTAGTCCTCAGAGTAAACCTGCTGCATGGCTTAGTGGAAACAGATTAACCTGGTATTTCTTCTCCTGTTTTGTAAAGGAGTACCACCCAAAATTGAAGCTCTCCCATCTGATATCAGCATTGACGAAGGAAAAGTTCTCACACTATCTTGTGCCTTTTCGGGTGAACCTGCTCCTGAAATAACATGGTACTGCAGAGGGAGAAAAATTACCAGTCAGGACCAGCAAGGCAGATTCCACATTGAAACCAGGGAAGATCTAACCACCCTGATCATCATGGATGTCCAGAAGAACGACAGTGGACTTTATACCCTGAATTTAGGAAATGATTTTGGTACAGATTCTGCCACTGTGAATATTAATATTCGATCAATTTAGAGCGCTTGATCTGTATTATTTACACTTGTCTTTTTACAAGTGATTCATATATGGACTGAAATATCTGATCTGTAAATATAAAAAATATTTTTGTACCTACCTGAATGAGACAAAGTCCAGAGCTATACATTATGACTTATAGTCATTATTGACGTAAGAATTTTAAACACTTTTTTCACTGACATGTACATACTGTATATAGCCGAAGTTAACGGTTATGAAGTTTTGTACCATTTATTTTATGACATTTTGAAACGTAACTTTTGGAACTAACAGTTGGTAGGAGAGTTTCCTAGCAAACGACCACCCTGCTCAACATTTAACTAATTTTTGCGCCTCAACTCATTGTTGATGTCTAAGAACGCCTCAACAGGTAGAGAGACTCCCTGTTGAAGATTACCTACACCTAAGAGATGATACTGTGCATAGTATTTTATACATGCACGAATATTTATGTTGAATCAGAAATGTAAGGCATTGGTGATGTCTGCAATTACCCTCCTGTAAGCATTGCTTTAATGTTTTACATTGGATCTGATTATGTCATAATTTCCATACCTGACTGACAATTTTTGGACAAAGTGCAAGCGGCCAGTACTTTGTTCACCCACTGTCTGCGTACTGTTTCTGACATACTGACTGCCTAAATAGCTTTAAAAAAGTAACATCACCTGGCCATCCCCTTAATCAACAAAGCTTATTTAGGTACTCAAGTGCAGCAGCAGTACCCCCTCTCGGAGGTTCATAGGGTGCAGTGTTTGAGTTTGTGTGGTAGTATTAGACATCCAGTAGTCACTTCTGGGCAACTAAGCAATGAACCACAGTTTGAAAACAAACTGTTGTTACAACATCAAATACCGCCCTGCACTTCAATTTGCTTTAGTTCTCCTAATGTAGTAATAAATCTTGTTAGCTTTTGAACCTCCTTGAGATAGATTTGTTCATTTGAAATAAAGCATGCTTTCTGCACCATAAAATCTGTGACTCCTTGTTATTTATTTATTATGCTCTGTTTTTACAGTTTCTGTATTACACTTCAGAAGAAAAGTTGCTGAAAGAAAAGACTAGGAAGAAATGCAATTCTCCAATGTAAACCGGGTAGCTAACTGTTGAAATCCACCCATCTATCAGAAACAGACTGGCCAACAGAAAGTCAACCTTAAAAAAAGTTAGACTTCAAAAAAAAAAGCTTTCTTCATAGATTCTTCATTGACAAAGGATAAATTCTAGCACTTGCCTAAGCATAACACTATTCTTATTATCCTTCTGTTAAGTGAATTTCCAGGCCTTCCACTACACCCTATATGGATAAATTGCTAATCCCTCTTAATAGCTGGTCTCTGCTGAAACTGGTTAAAAAACTGCCTCCAGTAAACCCAGCTATTGCCTCCTTTTCTTTGGCAGCTGCAACTAGTATAGACTAGTTGACCCTCGTTGCCTGGACCTACAAGTTCTCACCTCCCATGGGTGATTAAGGGCCCATGTTCCATCAGTCCTTCATCCCTAACGTCAGCTGACATACTTAGAGGAGCAAAGCCTGTCTTCACATTCCTGGGGAGGAATCACAAATCCCATGCAGGTAGGTCACAATTTTGGTTATCTATGAGAAAAGAGTACCAAGGTCAAAGGAGCAAGTCCACTTCCAGAATTCATTCTGGTCAGCAGAAAAAGCTTGAGAGTAAATACACTCACAGCAATGCAACACTGCTTCAGGGGCTGTAAAAGTCTCTTAGGTCAAGTTGAGCAGGAGCATCACTATGATTCCCAGCATACTACTACTACTAAAAAACACCAACTCATCAGTAGTAGTAAAGCAGGTAGTATGTTTAAAAACCTATTCCAAAAAGACTCACTATAGAATCAGACCTTTTTGATTTCCTATAAATCTATATACTATCAACAATTAGCTATCCAAATGATGCAGGAAAGCTAATAAATGGGGATGTAACAAGGACTAAAGTAAAAATAAGGATTT
>NW_009607441.1:0-16380 GCF_000690535.1 Cariama cristata | reverse complement strand
CGGAAGAGCTAAGCTTTGGGTCAGGACCAGATGCAGACTTTTTCAAGTGATGGAACCAGGAATATTTAGAAACAATCACAAAGTTGAAAGTGTTTAAGAATGCATGGTATTTCTTCCTTAAGGAGGAAAATAAAATAAAGAATAACAAAAATGAGGTAAAAAAAGGTCATTTATTTTAATCTTTAAAGCTTTCAAAGAAAAAAAATAAAAAACTTGAAGAATGCTTCTCATTCCAATTCCATTAGATGTTTAAAAAAAACAAAAACCCCAACAAACTCAATACAAGACACAAAAATACACAGGTACAGGTTTGTTCCACCAACAACTAACTTGTGTACACAGGCATGTAATAAAATTAACACTGAAAATGCACTAGTCAGTCATCTCACCAGAGAGTTAATAGTGACAGGCAGCATCTGCAGATTTAAGCATGGACTCTTCTCCACAAATTCTACTGGAAATGCGGTCTTTCATGGCCTCTACTGAGTCTAGACATATTTACTCGATCCAGAGAGGAAAGCACACTGCTATGGCAGTGTAAGCAAGTTCACTCTGCCTGTATCGCTCTGGCCCAACTCTGCACAGTACTTAAGCAAGCACACCTAACTTTAAGCAGATGCATCAGTCACATGCCTAAAAACAGGAATTAAAAAGTATTTACAGGTTTTGCTGAAGCACAGTTTTAATAGATAAATTTACATGCCAACCTGCTGAGCCAGTGTTTTTTCAAAAGACTACTAAGCAAATGCTAATACAGAGTGACAAAGTCACAACCTAAAGATTCAATATTCAGTTTCAGAGAACTCATCCCTAAACAGTAACATTTTTTTGAGACAATAGATTGAGCAGTCTCTGAATGAAAAACAAACAAAGTGAGCAATGAACACTTCAAATTATTTGCTTATTATATTCAGGTCAAATACTGGGATTTTTTTAACTGTATAAGCTTACAGTTGCTGTCTTTAAAGATAAAAATCCATTGCACTACAGGACCAAGTTCAGAAAGATATCCTACCACTGATATGCGTGTGAAGGCGTTGGGCCTTCATGTTTCCTGGGTCCTGATGCATAAGGAAAAATTTTTTGACAAATCTCTATGAGCTGTTGTATAAATTCTATTACAGGGCTATACATTCTCTACATTTTATATCTGGCAGCCTGAGAAAAATAACTGTGATGGTGGATAGTCACAATAATACTGAGAGATTCATTTTACTGCTAGCAGACAAGAAACTCTGGTCTTAACGGTGCATTTCAATTTTTACCATCATCTCCAGTTTCAACGACTTTTCCCTTCAAGGGGAGAAAATTATATGAACAGAACACAAAAACCTCACCAGTCTGATAAAATATCAAAACTGAATGTTCTCTAGTTGTTTGCTTTTCTTTCCCTCTTTCTGAAGATAATAATGTTTTAGAGCTTGGATTTAAAAAAAAAATAGTAATAATCAGAATATTTAATGTCTATTAAAAAACCCAAAGCATAACACAGTCAAAACCACTGAAAATGCCATAGTACTAAGAGCAGCAGTACAAGGGATCACAAAGACAATAAGGCACTCCGACATGTCAGCAAGTGACAGTCAGTGCATGGAAAATTAAAGAGTCAGACTCACGTAAGGTAATTACGACCTGCTTCTGCAACTGTAACCCACACTTTGTGGAAAATGCCTAGGCAGTCTATTGAGTGCACTGAGAAAGGGAAGATACAGAAGTAGCCAAAGCAGTACTTATCATAAGAGAATATGAAACAAAGGGAAGAGACACTCTGAAATCCTGTCCCTCAACAGGATTTAGAGTATTACCTTTGATATCTATAACTGACAGTCTTGGAGATGCCTGTTTACCCCTCCCTTTGAAAAAGCTGAAGGAGGCCTGGGGTTTTTTTGGTTGTTTTTTTTTTTTTTTTTTAAAAACACATCTATAAGATACAGTTGTGCTTTCATCTTTAGCCTTCTCTCCCATATGTGTGCTGGTTAGAATCGTCAGGATATGGCTGTGGGTGTATATGCACTTGCCAAACAACAATCTATCATCTGGACTGTTCATCCAGACTTAACAAATGTCAAAATGGCAAGTAAATTAAATTCCTAAATGACACCTTCTAATCACTACTATACATACACAGTGGGAAGAGCAGAAGTAAAGCATTTCTTTTATAATGTTTTAAGGTGCAAGCCTTTATCTTCTAGTAAGCTTGTTCCATTTAGTGTGTTAAGACATTGTTTGCAAAATAGTGAAGCACTGGTGTCCCCCCAGTATGGGCAGAGGAATGCCTAGTTTCCAACTCTTAGTTCACTGCTTAAGTTACCTGCTAAGGGGCCAAGTTCTTCCAAGACAGTGGCAATTCTAAGGATGTACAGAGACAGTTACAGTCATCTGGGGAGCTTTACAAGTAGAATAAAAGTCTACGTGATCCTTTGGTCTTCAATGTTAAACAGCAGAGATCTTCAGAATGGCAACTGTGGATTTGGGCACCCAGGTGCTACATAAATCCCCTTTCAGCAGTAACTTTCGCTTCTAGATCTGGATCTCTTAGGTTCAGCCCTCAAAGCAGCCAGTAAAGAAACACCCATAACAGGCAGGTTTCACATTAACTCACATTTAAAAACTCACATTTCACATTTTTAAAAAGCACGGTAATGAGGAACATCTGAAAAAACAGTTTTCAGACACAGACATTTCCTTTCTTAAGGCATCATACCTCTTTAAAAAGTTATTAACTTACACCAGCAGGAGCAACAGCCACACTACAATACTTAAACTGATGGTGGCTAACAAGCAAAACTGAAGTTTATAGTTTAACACAAACAGCTGTGATTTCAATTTTTAAATTTTTTTTTTTTTTTTTTTTTTTTTTTTTTTTAAATTTTTATTTAACCTCTGAAGTATTCCTATCCCAAAGATGCTTTCTCGGGGCGGGGGGGGGGGGGGCGCAGAATTAAAAAGTCAAGCTGAATTACTATACACTAAGTGGAAAGAAATACAAATATTAATTTTAAGAAGTTTAAAGCCTCTGAACATCTGAACATTGTAATCTCAGTAATCACAAATCTCCATACAATGAGTGCCTGATCATTAATTCTTTACAGTACAAGCTGGTAAGCTATTTAAGCACATTCCATTTCTAATTATCTGATGTTAGAGACTTCAGAGGTATAACTCAGAAGAACTAGAAGTTATCACCACTTCTCATCTAACTATATGTAGTACGCTTATACTGTTTAAGTGATAAATACTATTTAAAAAAAAGAATTGGTTCCAGATTGATCTCTTCAGAAGCAAGTGAGATCAAAACTAGGAGTACTAATCACACAGTCTATGTTGAGGTTCAGCTCCCATTCTCCACCAGAAAGAATAATGATTCCTGATATGCTCTCCCCTAAACTCGGAAATGAAAATGTAAGAGCATCCAGGTATTTTTTAGTCTTACTACATATGGATCATCACATGGATCACTCAGCCAGCTAAGAATCATTTTCAGAAATTAATTCTTAGCTCCAGATGCCAAAAGTATGGTGGCATATTATCTTCATTGAGTTCATTGAAATACCTTTTAGGATTTTTGCCACAGAGTTTATCACAGGTATATATATAAAGGCTGAATTAACTTTAACATGAACATGTTACATGTACACAAAGCCATCATTCCATCTTTAGTGACATGGAGAAACCCAAACAGTGCTGATGTAATTATATGCAAATTTTGTGCTTGAATCTAATCATTACAACTTTTGTCTAACCAATCCTATCTGTGGCAGTATTTAATATTATTATTTACTACTACATGCACTGATGAGTCTCAAGAGTTTTTTTACACAGGGTGGAGTCCAAACTATTTCCTCTGTAGTAGTGGAAAGCCAGTAAAAGATATCTGTTAATGTGACATATACTTAACACTGTACAAGTTGGCAGAAATCTTCGTGAAATTTCAAAAAGCAGCTCTATGACAGCATATAATTCAAGACAAAATGCTCTCATTGCAATACATGGTTTGCTTCTCTGAACATCTGGTTTAATACTTGTTTTTACAATTGCTGTAAGTGTAATACAGAATACATTAAAGCAAACATTCAGAAAAAAATGTACAAGCATGTGTGGCTGATATGCATATGCAAATGCTAGTTGCATGAAAACTGACAGAACTGAGCACAAATGACAGCTCTGAACTGGTATCCACAAATAACTTCACTTGTTTGAACCATCCCATTCCATTTGATCCTGACATAATGGTTTATAAACTGGTATTTTATATACATGCAACAGCTCATAGGTTTTTCCTCAACATTTGGACCTGTTTTGATTCACATAAATCAAGATTCCAGAAATTTATAAGGAAAGCTTCCATTCCATTCCCCTCTGTCCTTTCCAGCTTGCTTCAAAACCACCAAATTATTCATATACACAAAAGGAAGACTAGTTAAACCAAATTAAAGAAGATTTGATTATAAAAACAGATTTTGGTATCTGCTTGAGTGCAAAAAACCCTGTACATTTATTTAGCAACTGTGTAAATCAAAACCGTAAATGGCTTGCTTAAAGTGCTCTACAGATAAGACTTTATAGACCAAGTTTATCCCTAAATGAATACCCCAGAAATCCCCAAAAGCTTACAATGCTAACCCTAACAACCTTATGGACCAAGGTGCTAGTAGGCACTGTTATACTATATTACTCATTAATTATTAAGAGAGTCAGACTCTGACCTCACTTACAGTTAATGTAAATTTACACTGATGTAACTGAGAGCAGAATTCATCGCCTGGTGTACACCATCCTCAAATGATATAAAGGAGTGGCAAAAACAGAAGCTCCCTTTTGTATAAATATGTCATAAATAATATAGATACAAATATTCATTCCAACAGCAGCTTAATGGCCTAATATTTCAGCTCTTGCTTCTATAATACTTTGCTAAAAACACATTTTAAGTGAGCAGAGTAAATCTTAAGTGTTGCATTAGCTACTTGTGATGCTACACACCCCAGAAACAATTTATGCATATTTTGAAGCCTTTAGTAGATCTTTAGTAGTGAAAGTAGGTAGAAATTTTGATGCAAAAAAGAATAAATAAATAAAAATTATTAAATATCCAATGTTTGGTACAAATGCTTCATATTAAGTTATTTTTATACATTTGTGTAGAAAAATACACTAAATATTTCTACTTTCATTGGCTAAAAATAAGGACCGGATTATGTATATCCTTGTGTTTTTAAAGAAGGCAATGTCAATTACCGTCAAGCTGCTAGAGTAGACCCATTAGTGCCCATTCCCACAGCCCTTACACAGGCAAAAAAGCCATTGCAGGGCTAATCACAGCTTCTGGTGGATGACCTGGTACAAATGACCACGAGGCCCATGGCACAATTTGCATTCTCTCCAAAAAAAATGAAACCTTTTTGCTGGAGTTTATAACCTGCAGGTTTACTAATGTATCAGTCAGACCTTCACACTTTTTAAAAAGAGCTACATTTACAAATGTGGATGCTCATCTTTTAAGCCATCATTTGTTTCAAAAAATGCACATTCAAACTGTGAAATATTAGGAAAATACTCTTGCAAATAAACTATATAAAGATAAAATACACTTCAAAGATAGTTTTTATGTTATTCTATAAAGTGCAGAGAAATCCTTCTAAAAAGGGAAATGACTACTTCCTATAACAACAGTATAATTACAGCAGCTTTTGCATAGCATTATTTATAGAAAATTGAATACTTTCAGTTTCTTCAGGAAGAAAAGGATGAAAGAGTCTCTTCCAGTTCAGACTTTTGCTTTGATACTGATCTATTTTCTTCAGGAATGATTGATGATACCAGATCTCCATTGACAGCGCTTCTAGAACAGTGAGTAGATCCTATGAAGATATCAATAAGTATTTAATTTTCAAACCCAAAAAAACTCATCCAATCTGTCAGTTAGTCTATTTGCTAACTATTTCCTATACATAAGCAATCAGAAGCGTAATTACTCTGGACTTTTCCTGAAAGATTTCGATCAAGGATATGAAGAATGTTCAGCTAGTATAAATCAAGTAAGTTTGGGGTTGTTTTTTTTTTTTATACATTATGAAGGACAGAAATCTGTGAGGCGCAGACATACTCTGTATGAGGAACACATGAACTTTTTTTTTGTTAAAGAACTGATGCATTGAAAAGTATTCAATTAAGACATTTTCTATTATTAAAATGAAATGGATGACTTACTGCAAGTTGGGTATTGCTAGGCTACCTGACACAAAAGAGAAAGAACTAAAATAACTGGAAGGTAGCAGAGGGAGCTTCTAACACAGTAAAAGAAATCAAAAAAACACAGAAACTGAGCTAGAAACTAGTGCTACATAGTAAGGAACCAAAAGAGCCTGGTATTAGCAGAAACGCATAAAACAAAGACTCTTCTCAGCAGTCCTGAAAAGAGTCAGACTGGGTAACCAATACCAGAAGGTCCAGATGGTAACAACCAAAGCCTTGCGTTACAGGAAGCTAGACTGATGTGCAGCTACATTAGCGATGAGACACAGAATAGGATCTAAAGTAAGTTTATTAGCTTGGTATACATGCTGTGGTGTATGCTATGCTGATGGCAGATGAGTGAGGTGAAAAGAGGTAGTCTTCCTGCAACATGTGAGCATCAGAGAACCAATGAAATGGTGCAGAGGTGCAAATACTTGCTTCATGATAAAATGTAAAGCATTAGTTCCAATTTGTGCTCACATGGGCTTTCAGCAATGCACAGATCAGGTTTTTTTTCAATCCAAGTGAGGCACGAGGCACCCCGAAAGGAAGCAAGACTAAACCAGAACTAGTCAAGAACTCGTCAAGTTAAAGTCTTCCTGAGAGGAGTTAGGATGGGAGTCAAAATGACAGCAACATTCAAAAGGAAAAACTACAGAAGAACTGGCTACTTAACCCAGCAGACCCATCTAATCAGGAGGGAATAATACTCTTATCATGACATCATTTCATGATTTTTTGGGTTGTTTTTATTTATTGGCAAGGCTGCACTCTTTCAGAACAGTGCCATTCTCTACAAAAGGCAAGCAGCCACTGAATTGAATAGTCTTTCCACAGTGCTCTGGGTGGAAATTACCCCCCGCCACTCACAGAGGTCACAGAAAGGAGAATTTGTTTTGTGACAACAAGCAGGTGGTAAACAACAGTATTCCACACCACCTACCAGAACACTGTTCATGTAAGACTATTAGTACAAACATCCCTTTTCTGGTTATGTGTCTATTTTATCTTGCCAGTAGTCCCACTGATTTCAATACAACTACTCCAGCTGTAAGATCCTTTTCAATATGAATGAAAGCCAGCAAAAGCCAGCCACATAACAAACTACACAAGTGTTATGATTTATAATATAGGAATCTTACAACCAAAACTTTGTGTAATTAAGAAAACTTTTTTCCTTGTGCTGATATCAGCACTAGAACAGGTGCTGTAAATAGAGTAATAAATTGTACAGAAAGATACAAAAGAAAACCAGCCTTCTTTGAAACTTACTCTGAGAATCTTCAAAGGGAGTATCACTGTAAGATTCTGTATCCGAGTATGTTCTTCTGCGCCACTGCGAAAATCGGTGAAGGGATGAAATTGGTTCTTTCACAGAGTGATTATTCCTACAAAAGAAATGAGATCTATTAGTAAGCAAAATCTGTAACAACACAAATTTAATATACTTTAAAATAATTTTAGCGCTTAAACTGTTAGTATCAATGTTTTCACTATACTAAACTAAAAGTGGCACATTCAACAGAACATTTTTCATTTTCATAATCATAAAGCCTGAAACTGGAAATAAAAATGTCATCTAATCTTTGCATGCAGAAGAAAGTAATCAAGAATCTGAAATACTGACCCAAAAAGACTGTTAGCATTTCAAGCTCTATGTCAAATTTCATGCACTGGACAGAATAAGTAATTTACATAAAGTTTCTACCATGAAGAAATTTTTATAGTGTATTGGATTTTGCAGTTGCAATATTTGCCACTGATACTGATAATCTGCACCCTTAGTTTTCAAAATCTTAGATCAATTTATGCCATTTAATTTTTTTTCCCCAAGCAAACAATTCTTCTTACGTTTTGATTTTAATGCTAGCAGGTTCAGGGAGGTTTTTTGAGACATAAGAGAAAAGCTTAATGAAATAGAAAATTACCTTTCGGAATAGCAAGGACCAGGGTGGCTAATGGAACGCTTCATCTGGGGGAGGAAAAAAAAATCCAAACAACAAACAATACCAAAAACGTCACAAGCTACTTATAAGAATAATATGCATATCTATATTAATTTTTACTTTATTTACAGTCTCTACAAAGACTGAGAGCAATCTTTTTTTTTTTAGTTAAAAACAACCATTCTCAGTTAAAAAACTGATTTAACTATATGAAAACAGATGGATTGCCATCAATATTAAAAGTTTTAAAGCACTGACACAGGAAATAGTTTACTACAAAAAATACCACCTAGTTTCTATGGAATTCATTCTCTCTTGCTCCAAAGTTACTCATAGAGCCATTTGTTAATTGCTATGATACACAGAAATATCAAGACATTTTTCCTCTACCAAATGCCAGCTTAAATTCCCCATTACACAATAAAGCCAAATCCTGCCTCTTGATTCCTTGTGGTTCTTCTGATATCACTGTCAAATCTCTATATGTATCAAAGAGATTTATTAATTTAAATCAATACTGATCAGGTTCCTAAGTAAACTGATTGAAGATAAAGAGACAAGAGATCTAAGTGCAAAGAAGAAAGGGATTCCCAGAACAAAATCCCACAATACAGATTATCTTGGAACTGATGAGCTGTATTGTGGGCAAGGTTATGAAATTTTTAAGATCAGTGTACAGCTAACCTTTTAAAATACAAAGAAACAGTTGAACTGAGGAAAAGTTAAACCTCATTCATTTATGAGATATCTCATTACAAGGTCTTGACATGTACGATGAATTACTCTGATTATGTAAAGGTTAGCAAACAAGACTGGGAATGGAAAACTATTGATTTATATTTAGGACCAGTACTGATCACAAGAGAGTCAAGATTTCAACTGTTGACACCATAGCACATAGCAATAGCATAGTCTTCTGCCATTCTTCCCCCCATCCAACCAACAATATGACACTTAGAAAAAACAGTATTTCAAAATGTCTAAACCATTTGGACAGGTGACGGTGACACAGGAGAAACTAAGGGATCAGGGTGAGACAGCTGGAACATTTCTGGCTTAAACTTGGCATTAGCAATCTTCACACATTCTTCAAGTGTTGTGATAAATGTATTACATGTGGCACTAAGCAAGGAAGAGGCTTCATTCATGTTCTGAAAATAAATGAAAGCACAAGCATAAGTAAGAAAAAAAAATGAAAATATGCAAATAAAACTCTCCTGCACCACCACTCCCACACAGACTCATTTCCCTCATTACCAAGAACCTCCATTTCCAATTTTATTTAATCAAATGTACACCTTCCAATGAGGTTAATTTAAGCAAACAAACATGACAGCATTGCAATTTCTTTCCGACACCTGAATTTCTTTAGGGTATCAGCCAACAATGCCATAATGTTTTTACTGCAACTGGTATCAGAAGATCATTCAGTGAAACAAATTAATTGCAACAGAATGTGCAAACAGCTGGAAGGAGTCTGCAGGTCAGTTTCACCTTGCTGTAAATTGACTACAATTTGCTGTGCTGTGACTATGTATCAACCCCTTGCTTTGCCCTAAGTGTACAACAATATTGTCCACCTGCTGCTCAAGACTGTAAAAAATGAAGCCATTCATAATTTCCAGTACTTTCTTTCAAAATCAGGAATACTGGAATAATTTTACTTGTGCATATTCAGAGAGACTTATCTACACCACAGTTTTCCAATACCTGTAACACTAGCTTACACTGATAACAAAATGGAATACCCTCCTACACAAAGAAGTAAAGAATGGACAAACAAGATAGTTTCAACTACGCTGCCCATAACAGAGATGCGAAACAAGAGAAATTATTTCATAACTCCTATGGCAGCTCTTCTGGCCTTTTAACCAAATGACTCAATAACGCAATTACTTCCTAATGCATGTTACAATAACAGTTAAATCATCCACACACTTTACGCACATATAACCACTGTTAGTATTATATACATATAAGCACTCAAACACTGGTATTAGGTTAAATCTCCCCAAATTACAGAGATGAAAAAGGCATAAGATGTCAACAGAAACTTGAGGTGTATTATATAATTAGGTTCTCCAATGGCATTCTAGAAATCCTGTACCTCAACGCTGGGAGGAGAGCGAGTCTCATCACGGTGAACAAATTCTTGTATTGTATGAACTTGCTGCATTAAAAGATCACAGTAGAGACGAAGTTCGGACATTTTGGTTTTAAGAGATTCATTGGTCTCGCTTATTTCTATAAAAAATAAAGGACATATTGGTTTATTGCATACAATGTATGTACATATTTTAACTTTTAAGCACTTTTCATTTAAGCATCAATTTAAAAATTCACTTAAACTGTCACTTAATTTTGAGGAAAATTGGATTATGTGATGAGTTAAGTTTGTACTTTTGGATAACTGATGCTAATTTAATGACCATTAAGGAGTGTATTACCAGGAAAAACAAAGTTGAAATCTTTCTTAGCTGCAATGTAATGTAGAAAAAATTTAGTGGATGAAATTCACACCCACCAGAGTGGCAGGAAATGGTTACATTAAGCCATCCAAGAAAAATTATGGAAAAAACAATAGTAACTATAAAGAATCAAAACAATAGAAATGAAATGGCTTCACAACAACTACAAACAGTATGTTTGTTCTTGTAACGACAGTAAGTCGCTGGTATTTCAGCTTCTTACGATAGAAGAGGTCAATGAGGTCAATGGAGGTGACCTCTACTTCAAACACCAAGGGGGAATTTACCATATAGATGACTAGAAATAATTACAATTTATATTTAAAAAGACAATAATACTGACTTTCTACCACAATATTTGCACTATCATTATCTGAAAACAAGCATTTGAAAAGTGGTAAGATTGTATATGCTCTAGGTAACACACACACATACCTTTTTCTTTTTTTGTTCTGGTATCAGCTAAACAGGCTTTTGCACTCCCCAGTGCTACCAGCCACCTTTGCCTTTCAGCTGCATTAACTGCTTTCACATAGAAATGCTGTTCCCCTGGGATGATAAGCTCCATTCTTGTGTTATCTGTTGCATGAACTTATGACAGAGGAGAAAAAAAACAATTTAAAAAGAAAAACAAAACCAAACAACCTCAACTCAGTAACAATTATTTATTAACCACTGATCAAAGTATTTTAAAATGTTTATTGCAATCCCATGGTAATACACTAAATCACAATGTACCACTGTTAAATAACAAAAAGCCCAAAGCTGCTCAACCCTTCTCCCCAGCACTCCTTTAAGTCAACAGGTAAGAACACAGAATGCTGAACAGGGGCGAGACTCAAGTACAACGGGGTTCCTTTTCTGCACTAACAATATACTCTGTATGAATCTGTAATAACTGTTGTATTCCAAAGCTGGTCTAAACATGGCAAACTGAAGGGTTTTGTGGCAAGGACAAGTATTTACGGAGGACTAGGCTAAAAACTGAAATAATCTCCCTTCTAGATGAAATGTGGCTTCAGGTCGCAGAGTCCTAGAACCAGGAACTGAGGTGGACTTTGCTTACAGTCTACTATACTCAATATTGTATCTTTAAGTGAATACTCTGCCGAGTTTCATGTTATCAACCACGGTTCCTCCAGACGCACTCCCCACTAGCCATGGATGCAGTAGACTGCACCAAATCCAGGCTTCAACTTTTCCTTCCCCAAAAGAACAAGATGACAAGCAAAATGAACAACTGGAATGGCCAAAAATGGGATCTTCCACTTTACATCACTGATTTCATCTACACCAACGAAACAGTAACAAGGAGTTGCCACATGAAAAATACTTGGTGGTCCATGTAAAATAAGAAGTCCCACTTTTCAATATACAAGTACCCATATCACAAGCCCAGTCACCTGTGGATATCTGGAAAGAGGTCAAGGGTTGAAAGCAATGGGGAGTTAGACAATGCTTTGCTATTAGCCAAGGAGGTTGATCTACAGCTTACAATACACTAAAGGCTAAACTCATAGTCTGTCACAAACAGTTCACTTACTAACTCTAATACATCCATCACCTATGCACGTGGGCAGCTGCTAACAGTGACAAAAGTAAAAATTACTCAGGAAAATAAAAGACTAAACATCTCTGGTTTATAAGAAACTACCCTTTTGGGTCACTGCTGCTGCTGCTCTTCTGAAAAAATTAGCATTCATGATTCAGTCTCTTATCCCTGGGCATACGAGGGAACAGTGGTAGAACTAAATAACGAGTCGAGGTAATTTCAAGCATAAGGCACATGCACACAACTATTTAAAACAAAAAGGAATATATAGTGCGTTCTAAATCTCAAAACAGAGCTCTAACTGACAAAAACATTTTTTCTTTGTCACCACTTCATAATTCACATTCATTATTGTTTGTGAACTATGAAGCAATCACATTGGACTACAGATAAACAAAAATAGAGGGGGAAGAACTTGTGATGCCAAATGTATGTTGGGTGATCTTTTCTATCTCCCTGGCAGCTAAAATTTCCTCAAGCAGAAAACTATTAATTGTTACCTTTTATTTCACACACAGCCATCTTTATACTTCCTTTGCTGCCTTTGCAAACATCATCCTGTGAATCATAGTATGACAATATCCCATTGTCTAAAACAAACCAACGAGGCTGCCAACCTAGCAAGATCAAAAACACAAAAAGGAAAGTTTAGTCCAATTACTAAATTGCAAATCACATTCAGCTCTTTGGTTGTTAAAACTTTTATAAAAAATGCAAACATTAACCTATTCTTCTAACACACCAGGAAGTAAACAGTCTGCGCAGTCTGAACACCAGAGCCACTCTATAACCAGACTAGTATTATAGTATTATACTCACTCCCATTCTTTTTGCATGCAAGATCAGCAGTATTTCAGCTTTCACTACATTCCATTCTAGAGCAAAATTAAATTTTAATTTAGTCACCAAGTAATACTATTTTGAAGGCTGATAAATTACATACTTCTGAAGAGCTATTCTCATTCAAGTATATTTTTCAGGTAGCCTTTCTTAAGAGTGTAGGATCTTACTTGTAAGATACAAATAAATGACTGATGTCACCAACTGCTATGTTATAGTCTCCTCTGCCTACTGTATTTCAGTGAAAACCTTATATTTCACACTTAACTACTGACACACCTTTTGCTCTGAAAGTAGCCCAGCTCCATCACTCAACAACAATTTAATGTCAGGCATTGTATGGGGAACTGAGACATGGCTTATACTCCTAGGTCCATTTGTAAGAACAATGTACACCAGCTCCTCTACTAAGATTTTCACCAGCTTTGCATTAGCAAAATTATGTAATGATAAAATACAAAACAGAGCAGTTTATGCATAGGTACAAATATCTCTGAGAACTCTATGCAGTATTACACCACAAAGGAAATTACTGTCATGGGCCCTCCTGGATTAAAGTGTATTAGCATTCCCCCCCCCCGCCTTTTTTAACAGCTATTCCATAAACCTCAACATTCATTGGAATTTCTAATACTACTAAATGCAAACCATTTTGCCTAGTAAGTCACATTTGTTTCTAAAAATAACATAGAGCTAAAATATTCCAGTAGAGCATAACAATTACACTGGCCCATTACAGTCTGGGTCAGCTGTGCAACAGGAGCAGATCATCCCTTTATTTTACAACTCAACACCAAACTTTAACATCTTGCTTGGCTTAGGGTTTGGAATGGCAATAACTGCGTGGCCAAGAACTCAGTGTATTTGGCAATAGGATGGCATGGTCAATGGTGCTGTTGCCATTTCAACAGAGCAAGCTGCAGTCACCCAGCAGTGCTGTATTTTAAGAGAGAAGGCTTAATCAGGTACCAGACTCAAAAATCAGCTAAAGGCTTCATACTACTCACATTAAGTCATTACAAGTTTTAACACTAATTCAAGAAGTGTAAGACCAGGCCCCATTACATCATGTCACAATGCCACGATAAGCAAATAATAACATTTTTTTCATTTATTAGCTATAATGGTAAGCATCTGTGTCTTTCAAAATGCAGCATTAACTAATAAGCGGATTCACACTCAGATAAAAAAATAGAATGAAAAACAGTACATTGATGGATACCAACTCCCACAGGAAATATTTCAAATTGTATGCGTACACCATCACATATACTCAAAGAATATGTAAACAGTCATGAAATGACTGTACTGAAGACCATGTCCTGTAAAATGCAGCTCAGAAATGCACTAATGTTTTTTTTTCCTGCTACAGTGTGTTGCAAAACATTGACTCTGTGCCATCTTTATCTCCTAAGTGCATGCAGGGGTGGTAAGTCAACACCTGTTTCAGCAGTCTGATTCTGATAAAAAGTGACCTTACATGGATGATTATTCCAGCCTCATATTACGCTAGTATTGGAAAAGACAGAAGCAAAAGACTTAAAAGACTCCAAGTGCCTCACAGAAGCAAGCTAAAGAACAAAAACACCTCTTCCGCTTTGAAATTGGGCCGAGTGTCCTATGTTTGACAAAATATTTAACAAATTTGTACTTCACAAATTCTTCGCTGCACACATATTATTTGAGGTGAAAAAAAAATAAAGCTGCATTTTTGGTTTGGTTTTAATGAAGGAGGAAGCTAAATGTTTTCCATGATGCTTCAGCAACAATAACAAGCTCCTTTGTTGCTTGGCTTCTACCAGTATTATAAGTGACAAGTACTACAGCCTATTTCTGGCTACAAAAACAGATAGTAGAATAACAAGAAAGTTGGTAATAAATTTTTAAAAATTCAATAATACGATTAGATTTTTGTTTTTTTCTTAATTTGCTGCCCTCTTATATTCCAGAAATTGTAGGAATTCCTGACACATTGCAACTTTGAAATGCAAGAGCAGATGCTCTCAGTTGGCCAGCACAGATGCAAGGAAGGGTTCTGCAGTTTGCTATTTTAGAGGACTACTGACTTTTAGCAGAAGTTAGCTGCATGTTGATATAACACCCTATCGTGTGTACAGCATTCACATTTACTGTTGAATATTTACTTATTAAATAACAGTCTTCAAATGGGAAGTTTATATCAAACACCACAAGGGCTCATTACCTGTGACCTTTTACCTTTTGCTACAGTAACATTTTTGGTCACATAAGTGAACATGACTATTTCCATTCTACTTTGAAAACAAACCTGTAGTCATTATTTCTTTGACAACCACAATTTTTCCTATATGTGTAATCTCCACATTTATTGTGAAGAAGTGACAAAAATATCTTATCAAATATCTATTTAATTACAGTACAATTGTCCTCTTTCACTGGGTGACCAGTATACGTGGACACATATTTGCTCTGAAAAATGCGAGATTATGCTCTGTATGCTTCAATTCACAGCAAGAGCGCACAATGCTTGCAACATGGCCCACATTTTATAAACCCTCAGAATTGAGTTTCACCCCACTCCACATTCAAAAATCTGAATATGCTGAAGCACGTGAAGCGCCGAAGTACAAGAGGGCAAAGAAGATACTGCCAAAGTAGCCAAACACAAGGCCTGATTAAGCATGGTATATGATCCAACACTGATCTGCTCTGGAGGGGCAATTAGTTCTACTACAGTGTCAGAAGAGAAATCTTGTTTCACCTTGACAGTACTGTCTATCCATTGCTATCTCCAGAAGAAGGTGGTATCTCTATTACAACAGAGGATGAGACAAACAAAACCAGAGCTCTGATGGCAAATGCAGGCATTTGGTGCATTTTTGTCTGCAGCACTTCTAAAAAATACATTTCCTGAAACTTCACTCATAAAGTTTTTTATATGTTTCACAGTTCAGGATACATAAGGACCAGACTCAAAAAAATTACCATCCAAAAGCAAATTAAAAGAGAATTCAGACTTTCACATTTAGCACTGAAGATTTAAAGATGTAATCCTAAACGACTCCTCAGCTGCAAGCAAGGATACCTTCCAAGTTTGTATGTTGCAAATTAAAGCTATTTCTGAGAGGAAACAGAGGTGGAGGGGAAAATCCCATAGTTGGGCCGTTGGAGTAAGGTACTTCAGACGGCGTTTCCCTGCAGCCCGTCCTGTTAAAGAGTCCCTGACTAACCTGGCAAGGTGCAACCCAAGTCCCGAGAGATACTTGGCCACCCAGTTCCCAAAGGATGACCACGGGGGCCGGGTGCATCTTGGCTGTGAGGCTGTCAGGGCCGCGTTGGTGCCCGCAGGGCTGCGAGG
>NW_009607440.1:0-2497 GCF_000690535.1 Cariama cristata | reverse complement strand
TGCAGGGCCCTGGCAACGGCCGCGGAGCCGCCAGGTGGGCCGGGGGACTGCGAGGGGGGCCCGGGGTAGCGAGGCCATGGCGGCAAGGCCGAGCTGTGAGGGGAACAGGCGTACTGTGCCCTGGAGAGGGCAATATTCCCCCAGAGGGGAGACATCTCGTCGTTTCCCGGCCCTATGCGTGCCTTAGGGCCGGGGGGGCAGGCGTTTTGCCTCCCTGCCCCGCGAGGAAGCAGCACGGGGCGAGCACCGGGGGGGGGCAGCCCCGTTATGGGGTGGTTCTTCCTTTGTTCCCAGCGTTTCTGGTGACTGGGGGTGAGCTCCTTCCTTTTCGTTCCTGTCCTGAAGGCTTAGAGGTGCGGAGTCCCTGGTGAGGGAGCTGGTATCGGGTGTGCTGAGGTTAAACACTTGGGAAGGCCAGGGTGAGAGGTGCTGCAGGAAGACTGTGGGTGTGGGGCTACACCAAGAGCCCTGACTGGGTTAGGAATTGCAGAGATTTGGGAAAACCTCTCTGAGGAGACCTCTGGAAGCCTCCGTTTGTCCGCTCCAGGATGAATGTTGGCGTGGCACACAGCGAGGTGAACCCCAACACGCGGGTGATGAACAGCCGGGGGATCTGGCTGGCGTATGCAATCTCCGTGGGAGTCCTCCACATCGTTCTCCTCAGCATCCCGTTCTTCAGCATTCCTGTGGTCTGGACGCTCACCAACGTCATACACAACCTGGTTAGTCAAAGCTTGGCCCACTTTCCTCCCAGGGCTGGAGAGCACGCAGGCTGGCATTGCCTGGGTTTGGTTCTGTGCCCCTAGGCTAAAAGGAAGACCCTGGTTCCTTCGGAGCACTGATGGAGGGGCTGGAGGGGTTGGTGCTGTGGTGGAGCTTGGGAATCAGCTGTGACAAGGCACAAAGCCCATTTCTGTCCAGCAGCAGACTGTCCTGGTCTTGCTTTACATCTCCTCTCCCCTCAAAACCTGCAGGTCATGTACTTGCTGCTGCACATGGTAAAGGGGACCCCGTTCGAGACCCCAGACCAGGGCAAGGATCGCCTCCTCACACACTGGGAGCAGATAGACTACGGGACGCAGTGCACCTCATCACGCAAGTTCCTCAGCATCTCCCCGGTAGTGCTGTGAGTGCTGCTGAACGAGGCAGGGGGGCTCAGGAGGGTGTCTGGGGTGCATGGCGGGACCGCCGGGATTCTGTTGGCCCAGCCGCCCTGGCGTAGACGGGCTCTGGGGCTGGAGAGGGTTCCCCATCCGCGAGATGCTGCTTTGTGCCAGAAAAAACAGTGAGACACCCAAAAGCCTCCCCAGTGGGGGTGGAGGGGAGGGGGGGAGCAGCACAAAGCTCACCCGGGGTCTCCCCCTCTCCCCCAGGTACCTCCTCACCAGCTTTTACACCAAATATGACCCCGCACACTTTGTCATCAACACGGCCTCCCTGCTCAGCGTCCTTCTGCCCAAGCTGCCCCAGTTCCACGGTGTGCGCGTCTTTGGCATCAACAAGTACTGAGGCGCGGCACTTCCAGCAGAGCCAGGGGACAGAGAGGGGACACCAGAGTGGCGCAAGGCACTGGCTGGAGAGCAGGGGTGAGGTGTGAGGAGGGCTGGGCGCAGGGTAGGGATCGTTCTGGCTTTTAGCAAGGTTCCTCCATCTCTGAGGAGCTCCTCGCGAGAGCTTTCTCTCTTTGGTGAAGAGAGAAGCACAGCTGAGAAGCATGGAGCGAGCAGTCGTGTCACACGTGCACATTTCCTTCAGGCTAAGCTCCACGTAACCCTGCAGAAAGCACCTATGAGGGGAGAACTGACTAGTGGGAAGAGTCGCCCACCTACACCTCCCTCGTCCTCATGTTTTATGCATTTCCACCATAATAAAGAACTTAACAGCGACTGGAGCTGCGTCCTTGCAGTAGGACCAGCCCTGGCTCACGCCTCCCGCCCACCCCTCCCCACACAGACCAGCCAGACTTCTTCAAACCGTACTTTTAATTTAACAAAAGTGATAAGAAAGAGGTACATTACTATTTAAAACCCAGCTGCTCTGGTCTGGGAATACAAAAAGGTTAGTGGAAAGCAATCGTGGCCGACAGCAGCAGCTCTCGGGGCGTTTCAGCTCGGGTGGGATCATCCACCCTGGCAGCTCGGCCAGGCGGGTGGCTGGCTCGGGCCAGTGGCAGGTGGGGGAGCCTCACGCAGACCCCACGGGCTGTTACTCCCTGCTAAGGACCGGCACAGGCGCCGTGCCACTGCCCAGCACACGGCTCGGGGGGCTGGGAAACACGAAACGCTCGGCGAGACACCGGACACTCGCACGTGTCTCAGCAAAAAACACTCACAACACAACTGAAGATTTCAGCAGCGGCCCGTAACCAGCTCCTGCCTCCTGACCTCACTTTTCTTCAAAAATCAATAATAAGCTGCTGTTCGTCCCCAGCACTAAGGGAAGGGGACGAGGGTCCCTCCAGAGAAGGTGAGGCAGGAAAAGCAAAACCAGCACAGCC
>NW_009607439.1:0-40377 GCF_000690535.1 Cariama cristata | reverse complement strand
AAATTTCTCTTTAAATGGACTATTGTGAATTAATTTTTAAGGTATTTCATACACTTTACATGAAGGAAAGCCAGCAATGCAAAAATTTGTTTATTTTGTAAGCATTGTTAAAAAAAAAAACCCAAAACAACAACCCAATCTGAAAACCCCCAAATGAAACACTGATCATATGTCATATTTCTGTTTTGGCTAGTTTAATAATTTCTAAAGCATAAGAAGTGCTTTAAGGGTATTAGTGAATGCTCATGACTCTTTGCATGGGTAGTCAGCATTTGATTTATATGTGTTTATAGAAGGACAATATAAATAGTTGAGTCCCATGCCACATTCATTGCTCAAACCTTTGATTTATTAGATAATTGTAAATTTATGAAATTTAGTAGAATTGTGATTTGTTTGGTTTTTCGCATATGTGTTTTGAAGTATGCACCGGGGTCCTCTTGCAATTACACATGTAACTTATGGCCAAGATTCTAAATAGTGACTCCTGAATCTAACTTGTGGGATATGTAGGATGACAGAGGTTATGCATTCCTATTCCAATGCATTTTTTGAATACCTGAGTGATTACTTACAAGCCAGACATTTAACCATGTTTTGGGGTTTATAACTTCTTGTAAATCATACAACAGCTTAATAAAACCAAGTCTTCAGGAATCGTCCATCAGCGATGTGGAGTGAAAACTTCCTGAGGTTTTCAGTTCTTCATTGATAATAAAACTAAAATTTTTGTTCATTGGAGTCCTTCATTTATTTTGTTAGATACAGCTGCTTAACACAGGAAGGAGCAAGTCCAATGTTTGCTATTCAGTTTGCATTTGTCTTTATTCGTAAGTAAATCAACCTAGAATGTGACTTTGGTATTTGCTGTGTTTAAGTAGAGAGAGGCAGAAGGATCTATTCTACAGTCTTCTGAATTGTGAAGGCATTTAATTTTTACAGTGTTTCTTTTGTTTCTAAATGTCTTTACATATATATTTTTTCCTGCTTCTGAACTACTGAAAATAGAGTTTTCTTAGTAAGTGGCACACTGAACAAGCAGTGCCCTCCTTTTGACTGCAGCACCTGTCTTCAGGTGCTTAGAAACAACAGTCTAGTTAATTGCTTTTAAAGACAATTATTAAGGGATGATAACTTATATGATTTAGCGTTGATTAAAATAATTGCTTTCTGGAAAAGACTCTCTCATTTAATAAGTTAATGCTTCTGAAGGGGAGATGTTAAGATTATTAAGCATCCTTCTACTGTCGTGAAGAAAGATGGCAGTTCCATAAGTGACAATTAGGAGAAGTCTGATAGTAACTTTGAGTAGGAGGTGACTAGCTTAATCTGCCTCTCCTGCATACAACAGGTCATAATGTGATAGATAAGCAGTTATGCTTACTCCGTGATTAAGGATGAATCATGTTTGAAAATCATGAGGTAAAGTATTCAGTGATCCTATCAGTCATTCATAATAGCTCCTATGTCATGCAGACTTTTTATGAAAAAGAGCAAAGTAATTGGTATCCGTCACATGCACTTGTGTTAAGATCACAATTTCCATGACAGTACTGCACTTTAATAGAGTCTGTCAACTTAGCTTAGCCTGTAATGGCTCACAGCACGTCAGTCTTAAAGAATACATGAATCTATTAGTGAATAAGTTAACTGTAATTTTACATGGAATTGTAACACAGAATTCTTAGGGACAAAAAGTTAAATATAGAGGAAATCCAGTGCAATTAGTTCACATAGCTTCTCAAGTAGTAGGATGAGGTTAAATGGTCAGCTCACTTAAAAAAATCAAAAGTCAAATAAGAGCCTTTTGAGGTTAAGAAAAATCCATCATGAGGTTTACATTTGACTTTTAAGTTTTTTATTTTTATAGAATTTTCAAGGCTGCCTAATTTAAGTAGTTTCCAACCAAGTAGATAGCTTGGTAACGTTTTTAAAAAGCTTCAAAACTTCCATTTGTTTTGACTTACAGAAATGCATGGTCACCTGAACTATTTGTTATTTTAAAAAAAAACCCAAACAAAAAAAGACCAAACCAAAACAAAAAACCCCAGAGAACTCAAGGGAGAAAGATTAAGGTTTATTCATTGTGCAACTATGTTTGTATGAGAGTGATGCATCACTAGAAGAAGTGACAGTGAAAGTGGTTGTGTTTGGAAAGGAGGATCCCTGAAATATGTCAAAAGTAAATGGATGGAAGAGTTGTTGTGGGAGTTTTTGTCTTTGGAAAACCTGTTTTCAAGACAAAGAAAGGTGATTTTTCACTCCATTGTCTGCAGCAGAGTCCTTCAGTTAAAAGTTGGATAATATTTTTCTTTCTGTGTTGCGTTCTTTCTGTTTTTTCTATTGGTGCCTTTTTCAAATTATACTTGTTCAAAATGTCAAAGTGCTAAGTAAGAGCATATCCTTTTCTCAAACTTAATTGAAAATACCATAAAGACAGTGTGAATTTAAAGGAAGCTCTGAATTTCATGGTCGGGTTGTGCACCTTGCAGACCAACATGCTCTCACAGATGTGGGATGGGAGACTTACCAAGCTGATCACATCTTTTTCAACTAACATTTTTCCCATATTTCTTCCCTTTAATGCTATATAGATAATGTGAGAAAAGTAATTCTGAAAATATCAATGTCGTAACACTGTCAGTGTAGGATAGGCACATTCAGCATCGATTGACTTTTTCACAGCCTTTTTGTTTCAAGGCTTTTTCCCCACGTGCATTTAATTTTGCTTTCTTATGTTTTCTATCTGTGAAGCTTACTCACTGTAGCCCACTGCCATGTGCTGCTACTATGAAAGTATGCTCGATATCTAAGTGAAGAAAAAAAGGGAAATGTCATGGATACAGGTATATCTACAGTTTACTGGCTTCTGTGGCTGCAGCTTATGTAGATACACCTGAGCTGTCTTTAAACTAGTTTACTTGAGCTGTCTTTAAACTAGTTTACTTGGACTCCACTAATATTGTGACAGCAGAGTGGAGTTGCAGTATATGTTAGAGAAGTGGAGAAAATATTTATGTATCTGGAACATGCTGAGATCCATCTGAACTGTGCAGTTAAGTCAGCTTAAGTAAGCTTGATTGATTTGAAGGTAGCTATGTCCCAAGGAAAGATGCATGATTGAAACACCTGAGGTTTCCAATCAGGTAAAATTTGAGGACGTGTGAGGTTGTGCTGTCATATTCAGTGTTTCAATAGTGCTGCTGTTCTCTGATTACACAAAAATACTGCTTGTTTGAGATCATAATTAACTTCAGGGTTTTTTTATTTATTTTTAACACTCTTCTCTCATTTTTTTTATTCTGTCCAGTAACAGTGCTGATAGGGTCTATGTATGAGAAAATATGCAAATTGCAATATGTGCCCTCCTTTTTTTTTTTTTCTGCTTAGCTGGCAAGTCAAACAAAAGACTTGCAGCAGTTACCGTTATTGTAAGGGAGTTGGGTGTTGCTTGCCTTATTCTTGTCTAATTGCCAGGAGACAAAAAAATGCAAACACAAAAAAGAGAGGAGAATGATCCAAGACAGACACCATATGTGAATGTTCCACATGTACAGTTCTGAAAAAGTTAGTTTTCAGAAATCTTTTTTATAAAGTAAAAGCTGGAGGTGAACTTGGAGAGCTTCAGTGGCTCTTTTTCAGATTAATGGTGTACTTTGCATGGATGTGTGACTCTGCAATGGATTGGAACATATGTGCCTTATGGGTCTTTGCAGTCAGTTCCGTTTTCAGGTTATTCTAATCCTGTACAGAAGCTACTGTATGTAACTCTTGATAATAGGCAATGGTAACTGTAATTTTATTGAAGTTCTCTTCTGTTACTCTCACTGGATTTCTTTTTCAGTATCTGATACTGTAATAATAAGGTGTATGTATATATAAGTATATAGCTCTCTAGAGGATCGTTTGTAGCTCCTCTCTCCATTTAGTTTTAAATGTATAGATAGAGAATCTATAAGGCAACTTCAGGATTCCTGCCATGACAGAGTAGTCACTCTATCCATTTTCTGTCTGCACTGGAATCACTTCTCCGTTTCCCTGTATCTTTTGGGGATTCAGTCGAGCATATATTAAATCTTTCATTTTTTTACCACCGTGCTTCCTCTCTAGAAAAGTAATGATAAAGTTTGCTAGCAGTCAAGTAGAACTAGGCCTTATGTAAAGAACATTAAAGTAACAAAAGGTTTCTTGCTACACAAAGAATGAACAAGAAAGAGTAGTAGCAACACCACATGGCACTGCATGTAATCTAGGCATGTCCCAAAACAGTGGAGCATTTTATTGGAGTGGCATAATAGCATGAAAAATTTTACGTCTGCTGGCAAGTTTGTCCAGTAAGTTTGTTGAATTGGATGTTGCCAGACAATTAGTAAATGGCAAATTAGTACTGCACTGTGTGTGTGTAAAATGTAACTGATGTTTCTACATTTTGGCTTGCGTAACATTCATGAAATTCTAAAGGAATTGACCTTCCCAATGGTGCATAAGAATATAGGTAGGGGTATAAAAAAAAAAATTTTTTTTTTTTTATCCTAGCTGCTAGGGTGGAGCTACATAAGTGAGTCACCTTTTTTGTTTGTTTTATTTTTAATTCTGCATAATAGCATTAATGAAAGAGAAACGTGTACAATATTTTACCTTTGTATCCTCTGTTGGTTGGAAGGAGGATGTCTATGTCTATTTATTAGGATGTGAGAGAAGACTGTATCTTATCTTGCCTTATCCTTCTGCATAATAATCTGCCTTAAGTTTTATGACTACCTCATACCAGAAGGTTATTAAACATGAGCATATGGCTTCTGCCCTGGTGGTAGCCCCAAGTGCTCTCGCTGAAATACACCAAGCATTTGGAGGAAGGAAAAGGAATACAAAAGAACAAATAAAAAAAAAGAAAAAAGAGCTGTAAAATGATGATGAGAAAGGATGCAATCCTTCTCAGCAAGCAGCTCACCAGAGCAGAAGTGTGGCCTCAGTCACGGCACTGTGACTCATTATTAGAATCCTTTGCCTAAAGGCTTGGAGCAGTGATGCAGGAGAACTTCACGCTGAGAAGCTGATAGCTCGTTGGAGTGGCTCTGAGACTAATCAGGCAGCTGGGGCTGCTGAAGGCTTGCGCTTGTTTCCTGACAGACATATTCAGAATCAAACATTAAGACTATTGGGTTTCGTGCATTTCTGTGAGGGCACAAAGCGTCCCAGCTTATTCAGTATGAAATGTTGTTGTTGTTGTTGTCGTTACAATAATAAAATTTATTATCATTATTACCAACCTCAGTACTCTGGGGAATAGGAAAATGTTCTTCTGGAACTGCTGCAACTCTGACATTTTGTTTTGTAAAATATTTCTCTGACTTGGACAGGGCAGGATGTTCATTTTCAACATTAAAATAATATTTTCCCATTAGCCTAGGAGAGGCACTACTAGAATGAATATTCTTCTGGTGCTGTTGTTCATCATTATAGTGACAGCACAGGAGTTATAATATTAGCCTAACTCTAAAAATTTTCTGCCTTGTGCTCATTTTCTCTTCCTGATTGGTTCAGCATCTTTGTGTAATGTGACTGCCATACAGGTTCTCTTTTCTAATGATACAGGTATTCATCCTTGGTCAGCTCATAACATTGCAGATTATTTATCGTAATATCTAAAAGCCTGTTGAAGTTTGAAGAGCAGTCAAGTTTCTTTATGTTCTTAACCATGTTGTGGGTTCTTAGCTATATATCTGTATCTATAACCACTCATAAAGAGGGCATAATTTGATGGGAGGCCTACAGGGAAGGGAAGACCAAAGCTTGAGAAAGCCAAAAAATCTAGGTTACACAGTAGGCTGTTATTTCAGCATCATCGTTCCAATCTCTTATGTCTTATGGCACAACATAATATGCTGTCCTTTTCCAGTGATGCCAGAAACAGTTACTTCACACTTCTTTATTTTGATGTGGGGAGTCTAGTCTTAAGCATCTCATTTTCGTTGTACCATACAAAGAAAATAGTCAGTGCCCAAAACTGGGATCCACAACAGCATGCTTACCAAATTGCTTTAACGAGCAAATAGAGAATGCCAAAGAAAACGATGGTCTTAAGATTCCGCTTTGTTAAGGATTCAGATGCCTGACTTCATTAAACAACCAAGGCAAGTTAGTCTTTTTTTCATAAGGAATACAGCAAGAAGAAGGTTCACTTATACCTAGTATTGATAGGCAGGAATTCAAGTGCCTTTGGAATTTGCCTAGTGGAAACTTAGATACACAGGGAATTCAGGTACCCTTCAGAGCTGACTGGCAACTGAATAGAGCGTTTGGGAATTAGGCTTATAGGTCCCACTTGTAAATTTATTGCTGAATGGTTCTTTTGAGTTTTATCATTCCTTTTTTTTAAGATCTAAGAGGAGAACGTGTGGTTCTTTATACCTATGTACATGACCAAACCAATAAAACTTATTCGTGCTCACAGTGATGGTAGGAACAACAGTTATGGGTTCTTGGGATTTTTAATTGTCTTGCTGGGAAACATGAACTGTTGAGATTCAGAAAATTGTTTTATAAGCCAAGTGGTCATGACACATGCTTTTGTCATCTCATTTCCTCCACTGATTATATTTGAAATGTATTGAATCTAGGAATGGTTTGAAGAAAAGCACAGTAGGTCGAGATGTGATTAAACCAGAGATAGTATGAAGGGGGGAGTGTCTGAGACTTTACTTTGCCTTGTCTAGCTGAAATGAATTTGAAATGTAGGATAAACTTACACCCTCATATATTCCTGTGACAACCTACTTGACATAAACAGCAATTAGAACTCTGAGTTTGACGTCCTTGTGGCTGGGTTTAAATATAGTTTAAAATCTGAGCAAAATGGAGACCTGGATTTGGATGCATTTTTATGAATTTGTGTCATTGCATTGTAACTCTGTGGAAGCGAATGGCCTGCATATGCTGATTCAGATGCATACAAGCCTGAACCTTAAGTATTTAAAATAGTATTGGGTAATAATTTTAATGGTTTGGGGGTTGGAAAAGTATTATTTCTGTCTGTGTGTACTTTGTGTTATTTGGAAATTTCATCGTGCTTTGGAATGGTGACTTACCAGGGCATTATACTCAGCTAGAAGGTATTTGTATGTCTGGGCTTATTGACTGATAAATAGTAAATTGCAAACTGTATGGCCAGAATACTTGCCAATGATTTGCAGATTACAATACACATACCCAAGAAATTTATGGAAAGCTTTGAATTCAAGGATTTAGACTTTAAATACGTTAAGTAATGGTCTCTGCTTCAGATGTAGTGAAGCTGCTGGTTGGTGTGGTGCAAATGGCATGTTGGCAGCACCAGGTAAAAGCAGTTATTGGAACATTCTGTTTATCACTGAATACTTGCAAATAGTGCCCTAAATAAAATTAAATAAAGAACATCAGTACAGTTTAAAATCTAGGCTTAATGCAAATATAAAGAAACTGTGTAATTCTGTATAACTTTGTGTCATGGTTTAACCCCAGCCGACAACTAAGTACCACATAGCTGCCTGATCACTCCTTCCCTACCCCTCACCCCGGTGGGATGGGGAGGAGAATCGGGAAAAGATAAAAATGGTGGGTTGAGAGAAGAACAGGTTAGTAACCAAAATAAAATATAATAATGATGATTGTAATGAAAAGGGAGATAACAAAGAGAGAGGAGTAAAACCCAAGACAGACAAGTGATGCTCACCACCTGCTGACTGATGCCCAGCCCAACCCCAAGCAGCGATTGATGCCTTCTGGCCAACTCCCCCC
Source organism: Cariama cristata (assembly GCF_000690535.1). Classification (NCBI taxonomy): domain Eukaryota; kingdom Metazoa; phylum Chordata; class Aves; order Cariamiformes; family Cariamidae; genus Cariama; species Cariama cristata. The sequence goes on along the minus strand of NW_009607439.1, from coordinate 32,601 downwards.
CAGTTTATATACTGAGTATGACGTTCTATGGTATGGAATTTGCCTTTGGCTAGTTTGGGTCAGCTGTCCTGGTTATGCTCCCTCCAGACTTGTGCAGCTCCTCCTTGGCAGAGCATGGGAAACTGAAAAGTCCTTGACTTAGAGTAAGCACTACTGAGCAACAGCTAAAACATCAGTGTGTCATCAACATTATTCTCATACTAAATCCAAACCCACAGCACTGTACCAGCTGCTAGAAGACAATTAATTCTATCCCAGCTGAAACTGGGACACTTGGGAATACAGTATTTATCAAGTGTGGTGTTTTCTAGGTAAATGGTGTGGGGCTACTGTCAGACCTTGCATTGCAGTGACAATCATCTGGTCTAATTTTTGTATCTTGATAATACTTTGGTTACTTGATAGGGTGTAATCACAGCTGACTACGGCAAATAACATAAGTGACATATTTTGCTCTTTCTTATCTGGACATTATTTCTAGACAGATCTTGATTGATTTTTTTTTTTGGGGGGGGTTGGATTTTAATTCTCTAATCAGTAAATGAACATATAGGCAACATAATTATTATTTGTGCTGCAGTTTGCCTTTTCAATGTTGTTTGTTTCCTGAAGGATTACACTGCATGCTTTTCTTTGTTAGCGGCTTCTTACAGTAGGAGATATTGCAAATATATTATTCTTTGCTATCTCTTCACTGTATTCCCTCACTCAGTCTTCTACTCAGTCTTTCTAAAGAATTCCTTGTTTCATCTCTTAAAAATAAACTTTGTAAAAGGTGGTTTAAATGTCTTTACAGTGCATCTCTTAAGCCTCTAAATGGCCAACCCATTAGTTAGGGCTTTTTGACTTTCCCTCTGTTCTGTTTATTGCTTTGGGCAAATAATTTGAGTGAAAATACAAATGCTTTAGTGAAGTGCAATATACTGAAAGAATATTATCTCTTATTTTTAAAAATATTCTGAATACAGGTACAATGTGAGACTTGTTTAACATAATAGTCCAGTTTAGTTATTGTATAACAGAATAAGAAATCCCAGAGGAATTTTGTTAGCAAGGTAAAATAGAATCACATACAATCTTTATTATTGCAAAAGTTTTCTTAATCACATTGTTCAAAGTTTTCAATACACTGTAATGCTTATTAGTCGTTTTTCATTTTCAGCTGTCAGATAATTCCTTTTGCTAACTCTGGATAAATAGTACTCTTAATACTTTTGGTTTTAGTTATGGATGATTTATATATGACCAGACAGCTGATATAATAAAGAACTATTGTGTTTTCCACTGTGTTGAACTTAGAGGTTCAAATGTGTTAATACAATTGATTTGATTGTAATATTTTATAAAAGTTTCTTCAGCTAAAATACTGTTAGTGATTCTTCTTGTCAAAGGTTATGAAAGGAAATTAAATGTACTTTGAGCTGTAATGACAGCAGATGGTCAGGGTCTAAATCAGAGGAAATACAAATAGTCTCATGGTCTCTTTTTGTTCCTGTTTTCCAATGAAAACTGTACGTTAACAAAAGTCCTTATAATTAGAGGCACTGAAATGTATCTTCTTTTAAATGGGCATGTGTGAGGAAGTAAGTGAAAATTTTCCAAGATTTGGAATATTAGTTTGCTATGCAATTTCCAGTCATGGCTCCCCTTTTTCACTATGTTTTCCTTTTATTTCTTTTGTTTATCAATTTGAAATTTGATTTGTGTTTGAGTTGGAAGTATTCTAAGAGAGAAGTGGGTGAGGATCTTGAATAGACCTATTAAAACTGTCATGAGCTTTTAAAAACAAAAACATAAATAAAACTCAGTTTTTGTTGTTTGCTGGTTGAGTGGGTTTGTTTTGTTGGGAGGAAAGTACTGAACCTGAGGCTGGTTGGGATCTGTATCCTTTGGTATAGAAAAGTCATCTAGTATTCAAAGGGAATAATAATGAATGAAGGATCTACTGTTTAAACTTATGAGTGCACTCATAAGAATTTACAAGTCTAGCATGAGTCTTTAAGATTTGAACTTTATCAGTTACTTTTTTTGAGAATTGAAGCAAAGGAAATAGAGGCATAGCTATTGAGATGTTGTAGTCAGGCAGGGTGGCATCGAATAAAGGAGTTAATAGAATTTAAGATGAGAACAAAATCTTACCAGTTCAGAGCTACTTAAATTTTAAAAATTTGAAATTTAATAAATTTTTAGGAAACTTAAAGACAGAGAACAATGAAATGGGACAGGCTAATACTGCATTTCAACCATTAATGCCTTCTTGAACCCTTTAAATTTTCTAAAAATGTACTGTATTCAGCTAAATTGAGCTGTCTGGAGGGGAAAATGTTTGAAAATATCAAGAGAGTGCAGACAATCCACTGTTTAAACTGGATCACCTCTACTATTAAGAAGTGGTGATACGAGGTGTTTGGGTTTTTTCACCCTATGTCTAATTTGTTCGTGTTTAGCTCTGCTTTCTTTCTTTCCAGACCAGTCTTCAAAAGCCTGCAGAATGTCTGTCACTTTCTTTCCATGATGATCCTTATACATGATGATGAAGATAGTTCTCAGAGTCTTTTCATAGAGAAAAAATACTGAGTTCTGCAAGTCTCTTGTAATGGTGATGTTCTTTCTGTAAGTCTTTGTTACCCCTTTTAAATTGGAACACCAGAAGAACCTGTGTTACACTTGCTTTGATTAATTGATGCAGACTGCAATAATGGAGTAATTTGCCCTTGTCTTATCTGCTCTTATATGCACCCAGTTATTGCTTTCATTCATTTTTCCACAAAATCATAGAGGAAGCTTAAATTGGAGTGCTTCCCTAAGTCCTTCTTGGAAGTGTTCTTCTCCCAAGATCTTGTCCCCTGATCTGTACCTGTGTCTTGAATCCCCTTTTGATACCCACAGTTTTGCATTTTGCTGTATTAGAATATGGTAGAATACAATATATTAGAACATAGCAGTAGTAGTTTGTTAAAAGTTCAGGCACTTTTTATGCCTGAACAAATCTCATCATTGTTAATGCCAATACTAAAAACGACAGAGAGAGAGGACTTAAGCCTGCAGAGGGGTGTTTTTGTTTAAATAGGTCTGGGCAGAAGACTTTTTCCAAAGCAGAGGTGCTTGAAGAAAAATTGTGAAATTTTCTGGTTTTATAAAAAGTTTCTGGAGCCTCTTGGGTTTATAAAATTTGAAGTACTGAAGGTATTATGACTTATTTTATATCATAAACTGTGTATAATAAGTGTTCTTGATCAATCTTGGTATACTGCATTGGGTTAAGCTGAGTAGAAATTCTAGAGGAATATCAAGTGTATACTTGAAAATATAAAAAGAGAGAGAGAACATGCTTCTCCTGCGGTGATACGTTTCAGTTACTGATTCTTTTCCTTTAGTGAATGTGGCCAATGTTGTTGCATGGAACGTTAATAAAAGTACCCAAAATTCCAAGATAGAAAATGCAGGCAAACATAAGATCAATTAGAAATCACCTATGATAATTTCTAGTCATTTTTTTGGCCAATGGAAAAGTAAGGGGTGATCCTTCTTGGCTGGTGTGCTCCCCTTAACCTTACTAACTGTTGTAAATAATTGACATTAAAAAAGTTGCTTCTTTTCAGAGTAAGTCTTTTGAGTTAAGATTTTAACATTTTAGTAAATTGCAAGGGGTGACTTATCATGTGAAAATTTGAGTTACCTGGCTTATATTTAGATTCTTTTCCTTCCCCTTGTTTAAAACTTAGGAGACTCGTATTTCTGTGCTTTCTAGCTTCAAAATGTTTACAGAAAATAAGGGACCGCTGTATTTGAACGCAGAGCATGTCCTTTGTGCAAGCTTCTCCCTGTAATGTTCAGTGGCTAAAATAGAATTCTGCTAGAACACTGAGTCACAAGGGCTGACCCAGCAGAGCGCTGTGTATGTGACACATAATGAAAGGTTGAACTGTCTGTCTCTGAGGTGGCGTAGCAGATCAAATCACAGCGGATCAGGCGGAGATACATTGCCTTGCTCTGAGTGACAGAAGTTAATAATTAGTGACAATGATTGACAGATACACTCCATCTGCCGCTCTGACGCCTAGGAGCAGTTATTCCACAACTGTCTGCAGGCACAATGAACTCCTCTGGGAGAGAAAGATGGTCCGTGATTGACAGCTGCCTCCAAGAGAGACAGGCCACTGACAGTAAAGTCACTGTCAGCAAAAGTGTTGAAGTCTCCCCCTGTTCCCTGGAAGTTTCACTAGCTGTATACATTTATTCTCTTTCATTTATCATGTCAGGTGGGGTTTTAAATATATTACTAGCCAGCCATTTTCTTAACTGCAGTTTTTTTTCCAGTGGCAGTGCAGAGATCCATACACAGTGAGACGACTTCACCTATCTTTGGCTGAATGAAATACTGTACACCATAGCTATATCTAATTAATCTGTTTTTCTGTCTGTTGGAAAAGAAGCAATCTTGCATTACTTTCTCTGTATATTGATATTTTGAATGTTCATGTAACAAAATATTACATTTTTAATATTTCCAAATGCAGGAAAAAATATTTGGAAAGACTTTATAATTTAACTTAAGTTGTATGGTATTATTCCTCCAGATTTGCAATATTATAGTAGAAATATAGGCGTTTTTTGACAGAGATCATAATCTGTAGTTTCTAGATTTTCATAACATGTGCGGCAAACTGGTAACTATGATTTGTAACATAAAATTTACTTAATAAAGTCCAACCAAATTTATTCTGAATTCTATAAGGTAGAAACATGTAAGTAAATGTATTGTAACATGCTTAACATATGTATTTAATCATTTTATCTCATTATAGATTATTTGTTCTATGAACATAACTGCAAACAGCATTAAATTTCTGAGTCTCACTGCTTAGCATAATACTAGCAGCCTTCAATATTTGGGAAGAGTTAAGAGTATAATACTTTATTTTGTTCTGTTTTCTTTTAAGTTACATTAGTGTATCTGGAATATGTTTAGCCAAACCCTATGTAAAATTGCATTGTGGAACATTAGATACCAAGCCGTTTCCATTTAGCAGGAAGTAGGTCTTACCCTACCACACGTGTAATAAGAAATTCTGTGATCCATTCATAATCACCTACTTTCGTCCTTCTAGCGTAAGATGCCACAGAAAGGAATAGAGTTGCTACTCCAACAAATGCGCACAGATGATCCAATAGTTCTTTATGGTGTATGTTTCTTTTACTTTGAGGATGTTATTTTTGCACTGGTTTGCAAAGCTCTAAGGTGAGGTCTTGTTTTCTTAATCAAATACATACTAAGCAGAGGAGATCTACTTTGAATTTTGTTCCTGTTTCCTTTCTTGTTTTGAATCCCTCTCCACAATTTTCTGTAGCTATACATTTTGGATTGCCTGGCTAGATAAAATATTGTCGAATGTAGAACAAATAAAATACAGGAGGAGACTTCCTCTTTGCTTCTTTTCATAATAACCCTTATTACGGTCTGTAGTGGTAGATACAATGCTTAAATTTTGAATTTGCCTTTTTTTTTATTTTAATAAATTTGTGTGTTGTTTTTAAGGGATCAGCTAATCCTCATACACGGGTTGTGTGTTGTGATAGCTGAGGAAATCTAAATGGATTCAGTCAAATAGCCTATTGTAGAGAGGCCTGGTTAGCTTCCACCTTTCTGTTACTGTTCTCTTGCTATATTGTGGTGCTAAAATATCTGCTGCTGCTCCTCTCAGGCCAGGAGGGAAATACATGGTGTGCTAAAAGTACATATTAGGTTTGGTAGAGCAGCTCATGTAGAAGAGCCCGCACACAGCAAAGTTCAAGGTAAAGGGTTCCAAGATCACTGTGCTCCCCATTGGTGGGTATTAGATTGCTCTAGATATAACCATCTTCAGATTGTATTTTAGAATAATTTATAACAAAATACATGTGGAGATATTAATGTGTTTGAATATGGTTACAGTATTGTCGAATGCTAGTTATAACAAGGAAAGGCGTTTTGTTTATACCTGATTTTATTGGTTGCAATTTCCCTTTAAAAAAATCTTTTCTATCACTGGTTTCTCTGGTTCTGATTCCTCTTCACAAAATGAACTGTAGCCTTGACTGACCTTTTTCTGTGTGGTTCTTTAGAGCTAAAGCTTAGGAAATTTATGTTCGACACTGTCACTTGAAAAATAAGATTAGGTGTTTGAGGGTTCAAATGTTAGTCTAAGTTGCAGCTTAGCTTGACATGGTTTTGAAGTACGTTTTTCAAAGAAGCCAAGTTAAAGTGAATTTTGAATTGTTCTATGTGTGTAAATTAAAAGGTTTGATAGAATCAAACTTTCTGACATTTCTGCATAGTTATGGAAATGATCTGTTATACAATGACACTTATTTGGTCTATGTTTATAACAACACAAAGCTACTTTTGTAGTTAAAATACAAGTGATTTAAAGGCCAAGCTAAATAACTTCTGTAAGTTTTTTTTTTTTCTAAAATCTTCTGGTTTACCTCTTATCTGATTTTTAGATTTATTTTCAAGAGTTTTGTTCATCTTTTTCTCTTACTAACTCTAAGGCTTGTGTGCGATTTATCACAGTCTTTGAAAATCATATCATGTAGGTTTTTAATTTTCTAACCTGTTGCAATAGGGAAGCAATAATTATGAATGGAAAGTTAGCTATCATTTGAAGTAAAATTATCCAAAATGTTCATCTTAGTGCTTGCTGGGAATATATGGAATTATAAAACACATAAGTATTTACTCTTGCGCTGTCTCTGTGGCCCAAAGGGGTTTGCTGTTTTGCTATTTTTCTGCTTTGACCTAAATCTAAACCTGTTGGGTATGTCTTGATATGGTCAAATGCTTCTGGTTTTAGAGGAATCCAGTGATATGAAGTATTCAGAATGTTAAGCACACACATCTTCAACAGGTAAAAAGGTTACAAGCTGGGTTTGTTTATAATTGACTTTATAATTTTTCCTTCCTTAGTCTAGATGTTTGGCTTAAATTTTCATTTCAAGATTAAATGATCTGTTTCATTTTATTGCCTAGGACTAAACATTGTCATTGTTGGACTTTCTTCTCTTAGCAGGCGTTTGCATCTGAAATACATATGAGTGTGATGATACCGCATTATAAGGGAAGATTCCAGCTGATATTTAACAAGAAGAAATAAAACTTAAAATATGACGAAATTATCAAATAAGATGTCTATATAAAATAAAATGTCTCAATTTCAGACTTCCCAAATAACAACAATCTCTTGGTGTCAAGCGTTTGTTCTACGTCAGCCTCAAGTAAGGAAAAATAGAGGGCAATCCTAAACTGTTACCTTTTTGTTAGTAGCACCAGAACACAGGAACAGGCTGAATTTCTAACTCTGAAGTGTAACAAGAGTCTGGAAAAGGTACCTGCTTGCATGAGGATATAAGCTTTCCTCAGTTTGTTTGAAACTGTGGCTTGGTCTTCAGATTTGGAAGCCTGTAAACTTTAGAAAAATTTGATTAGGAGAAAGGGTTTTATTGCCATCCTGTCTTGTTACACAAGCTTTTAGTATTCTCTGCCTTTCTGCAAGAGAAAGAGAAGAGATTCTGGGGTTAGTTGTAGCGATATAGTTGGAAGGTAGACTGAGCTGGAGAATGGCAAAAAGTTTTTAACCCACAGCTGTACATGACTATGACTATAGTTAGCATGATATGCTAAGTAAATAGGTGAAATCCTGTCACTGAAGACATTTAAACAAATCTGCATGAAGAATTCAGGAATTTGACAGTTGTGAGACAATACAATTGTCAATAGGCAAAACAAAGAGATTTATAGTGTCTTCTAAATCTGACCCAAGGTATTGTGTACAGTGAGTAAATTATAGTTTATAATTACTAGATTAGATTTTATTAATTAGAGCAATCGCAAATATATAGAATCTTCATCTATTTTGCATGTTTACTCTATCTTGCCTTTAAGGAAAGAGATTACACTGCTATCAGCACTACTCTATCCATTCCTTTTAAAAAAAAAACAAAACACACAGGAGATTTTTTGCTCTGTGGAGCAACAGTGTTTCCTGAACTAAAGAACACAGCAACTGCTCTACTTTTTCTGAGAGATAAAATGTTCATTTTCTTCCAAGTATAGACTTTGTAAACCTGAAAAATTATGGTGAAGAATGGTCTCAACCCCTCTCAAGAACACATTGATTAGAGCTGTGAGCTCCTGATACAGGGCTGTAAAAGAGGAAGTCTGTTCTCTAGTAAGAACCATCCTTTGTTTATGTAATGATTTTTGCATTACTGTCAGGTGGTAATTCTGCAATTTGCATTGTTAAAAAAATAAATAATTCTAACTTACATTTCTTTTATAATGAATTCTGTTCTTAGGAATCCCATGACCAGAATGTCGAATAATAAATGGACACTAATTGGGACTGTAAAATAACTTACTTCATTTTCAGTATTGAATTTAAGCCCAATGGCAATGTTCTAGCAAGCCAAGTATTCTGGATAGCAAATGGAAAAAAAGACTGAGCTTTATTTCCTTTTTCTTCATTTGTATTGGTTTCCTAATACCTCAGTCAGTAAACATGCCACATTGCCTAATGATATGCCAAAGAAAAGCAGGGCAATCAGTTTGCCAGAAAGTCGAAAAACGAAAGAAAACCCATCTGTCTGTGAATGTAAAAAACAAAACAAAACAAACAGACAGATGTTTTTATGAAAACATAGAGATCATCATTTATTGCTGGTCTTGTTCTTTGTTGCTTTCAGTTGCTTTTTTATGATGTGCTTATAGTAAGTCTAGATTAAGATTTGTACAAGCTTTTAAATTAGCTGGTTTTTATTATTTGTTTGTGAGAAGCCGGGGGCTACTGCGCTGTTTTAAGGAATCCTTAATTTTAAGAAGCCTGACTCGGCAGTGTGTGTGTATGTTCTTTTGTTTGTTTGTTTTTAAACTGAATCCTATAGGAAAGGACTTACACCCAAGAGTTAGTAAGGTTAAAATATTCCTGGCAAGTCAATATGCGAGTAAATAGTTCTCAGTGCTTACGCGTTTATGTACTGTAACCTCAGTACATAAACTGGTGATAGCCAGTTCTTCTCACATGCCCTAAGCTCTTCCTTCCTCTACCTGCACCTAACTCTTACGTTTTTTAACTACTAATGGGGCTGGGGCAGCACAGTATTGTGACCAATTCCAGGCAAGCCATATGTAGATTTGCTGCCAAAAGATGGACAATGGTTGAGTTTACAGTGTAGAGGTTACTTCAATAGCAGCAACAAATTAAATGTTTTCCCCCTATTTAGCTGTTGTTTTTTGGGGGTGGGTTTTTGGTGTTTTGTTTTGTTTGGGTGTGTGGGTTTTTTTGCTGTGTTTTGTTTTGTTGGGTTTTTTAAAAATAAATTGGATAGAACTTTGGATCTTAATTCTTCTGCCAAATTTGCTTGCAGTTGACTAACTATGTGAAAGCAATTGCTGGGCAAGGATGGATGACCACTGTTATTTATGAAACTATAAAACTCTATTAAAAATAAAGATACTGTCGTTTCCTTCCCTCTGCCTTTCTGATACAGCTCTATTCACTTCCAAACTTAAACCAATTTACACTTGAATATTCACACTGGATTCCTCTGAGTTGCTTTTGGCTTACAGTGTCATAAATAGCAGATTCAAATCCTGTATCTCTATAGTTTGTGGTCTTAGATATGTATAAGACAAACATTTATTAATGTGGGCTTTTTTTTTCTTATAATGGTAGTGATTTTAGATAATTGCTGACTAAAAAAAAAAAGGCAAAACCAAACCCAAAAATTCCCAATGTGGTTTTATTCATTTATTAGTGAATGCTTTTGACTAAAAAACTCACTCAAATTTCCTTAAAGCTACTAAGCATAATAGAGGTCTTCCTTGAGGGATCAAGAATGCTGTGCTGCTTTCTCCTGGTTGCATTTTTCAAATGTCATTAGAACTGTAGTGAGAACTTTCTTTAGTGTGTAACTTCAGTGTTCTGAAGTATCAATGATTTAATGATTTCTTGGATTTTTATTACCATAAACCTCAAGAAAGTGAGTTATCTAAAGGGTCAAATCAGCTGCTGGCACTTGAAAAGAACTTCCATGATTCAACTTGTTGGATTTTTTGTTGTTGTTGTTGTTTGGTGGTTTTGTTTTATTTTAAGAACGTCTCATTGGTCGTCAGGCTCCAGTTATCTTGAGTAGTGGTAGATATAAGTGCACAATCACTGTCATCCTTCCAGTTCTGGGAAATAGTCCTTGGTAGTCTCCCTGCTTGCCTTCCAAGTCATAATTTAGATATATTACCTAGGAAATTCTTTGTTACTATGAAGAAATCAAGTTCAACGTACAAAGTTATTTCAGTTATTCCAAAGTCTAAATAAAAAAGCTCTTATGCAATGTAATGGCATAATGTTGGAAAACTGAAGCAAATTTGTTGTCTCCATTTTAAGGGGGAATCACATTACTCTTCCATTAAACAAAAACTACATTGATTTTCCAGAATGTTACATTTTTGACTGTCAATAGTCAGGTTGCCTGTCTTTTCCTATTTCAAATCTTTCCTTGATTCACAATTTCAATTAAAGATATGGAAAGAACAAGGCCAACTGAGAGAGCTGCTTCGATCAAGCTGAGAGGCAGAAACTACAACTTGGAGTCTGAAGCTTTGGGCTTTTTGAACACATTCTTTCAGTCTGAGGCTTCATTTGCGAAGTTCAGTGTCCATGCCTGTTAGCAGTGAAAGTCAAGTCATGTTGAGTGTCTGTTTGCTAGCACAGCAGGAGGTACATCATCTGTCTTTGAATAGGGCTGCTGTCGTTTCAGCTGACATGTACAAGAAGCAGCATGCCTTGCAGAAATAGGCGTGTGATAACTATACAGTGAACAAAATATTCTTAAGGCATTAGGAAACTGAACATATCGTACTGTGTTATACTTCATCTTCACAATTCAAAATGACACATTTTTATAAGTTCAACGGTCATAACAGAATACATGTGTCTGGCCCTGTGAACATGACCCTTTTAAAAACCCTTCAGTTATATGGACTGCTTTGCAACACAGACCTCTATAGAGATACTTTTCAAGGGGCAGGGAGGTGGGGCGAAACCCTCATCTGCCAAGGTGTGATTAGAAAGAAGCTCCTTTCCACCCCACTATGGTTAACTCGCAGAACACATAAGTATCAGCTGAGAACATATTTTTTTCCATCTTCATAATTTTCTTTCCTTCTCTTTTTTTGATTATACCATCCATTCTACTGTGTGCTACCTCAGCATTATTATTTCTGAGCTGATGTCCTTATCAGCAAGATGTGTTTAGCTCTAATCTTTGTCCCGTCATTAGCAGTGTGCTGTGAATCTGTTCTTCATTTGCTGGCCATTGATTCAATAATGTACATTTCCTCAGCGATACTTTCCCCTCAGAGTGTTACTTTTTTCTACGTCTCTTTGTAGAATAATTAACTCTTCTGACCAATATACTGAGGTCACTTCAAGTGCTACACATAAGCCCCGCAGGGATGTAAGCAAACAAATGGTACCAGCTTTTTATTGTTTAATTATGATTACAGATGTTTTTGCACAGAGGAGATTTATCTATCTTGGCAGCATGTTTCCCAACTGTTCAGTCAACAGAACGTGAAATACGTTTCTGCGTTGCTTTTCAATACAATACCGAGTTACCTCCCAACAGGGAAAAAAAACCAACACCAATGAAAACTGGAATGAAGCAGATCAGGTGTTTTTTCTACAGACAGATCGGTCTTAAATTGCCTAATGGTCTAGAGTTGATTTCAAATCTAAATTTTTTTAAAAAATTTTAAGTCCCAAGTTACATGAGGAAAACTGTAGAAATACAGCTGTAGTGTTCATATGTTTGGGGCAGCATGGGAAGCGCTCAGTGATAGTTTGATTCATCCCTTGCAAGGCTTTTTCTCCTCTGTTTTTGTCCCTTTGAAGCACATTTTAATGTTGTTCTGCATGTTGGTCTGTGCCTTTGGTTTGTTTTCTCAACTTAATTTGAATGAGTTATTTCATGTGGAGAGTGGAAATAAGCCTGTGGTAAGGGCAATCACAGTAGCAGTGAACATATGAAATGGCTCCGTTTAAACTGAGAGACAGCTGGAAACGTGGATGAATTTCACCAACTTTGCTTTTCTAAAGCATGTATGGGGTTAAGCAGTTTCTAATCTTATTGCTTGAAGACACTAAGTGCCAATTTTAAAGCCATTTGAGTATTTTAGTGGAATTTCATTCTTTGCTACCTTGAGATGTCAATATCATATCTATACTTGACTCTTCAAGATGGGATTTCAGAAAATGAAAACTCTGCTTATGACAATTGTCTGATGAGGATACAGCTCTGCAGCCAGATCTATCCTTCAGAGAAATCAACTTCCATTCTTCACTTAAGTTCCATGGTGTGTGATCACAGGGTAATGTATATACTTAGCTTTATTGTTGATGTGGGCCTGTCCCTCTGGAACAGTGGGAGTTAATAATTTTCCCTTAAAAGTTTTCACATAGTTTTGTTGATGAAACTTGAGTAAAGAGATACTTGTGTGTGTATGTGTAGTTACTGTGTGTGTAACAAAAACTTATTTATGAAAATGTTTTCTGGAGTAGGAATCTCATGAGTGCAGCACTGTGTAGAGCCCAGACTCTATCAGAAATCCAGCCATAGAGCTTAAGGCTTTTCCTAGCATGGGACCTGGCAGGTTTAGGGCAGGCACAGAGGATCAGAAAGGTGCGTACTGAAGCTTTGCCAAGGTACCTCATCACTTTTGTCTACTCTTCTGCCAAAGCACTGGTAATTCTTTAACTGTTAGTGTACTGCTGTAAATTGATTTCCTGTTGCAGGAGGGAGGGAAGATGAGAACTTACTTCGATGGTTAAAGTGGTGTTAGCCTGCCTTCTTTTGATGGACCCTGGAGAAAGTAATGCTTGGATGCTTGCTATTCCAAAGCCTATTTCTCAAATGTCTTTTGTTGTTGTTATGATTAAAAATGTATCCATCACATAACTAAGAAGGTTTACCAGCAGTCCTTCATAGAGGACCTGACTGCAAAATTTGTCATATGAGAATGTTTTGCTTACATGTAGTTCTTGGAGTTACTTGAATTGCCCGTATGGATTTTGTGTACACTGATCATTCCTAAATATTTATCAAATTAGTAATAAATTTTGAACATTTAGGAGAGCTAGAGCTAGTATTACTGATAGTCCTGTTTTTTAAAGTAAAATTTTCAAGCCTAAGGTGTCAGGGCAAAGACAGAACTGTATGCAAATAAGTAAGTAACTTTTTTCTATGCGTTGTCTTAAGTTGCGAACAGTTCTGTTTTGCTTCAGGGGAAAAAAAAGACTTTATAAATAAACAAAAAAACCTTAAAAAGAACAAACAAACAAAACCTTCCTATTTTGCATCTGTTCTTCATTTCTACCAGTCAGTTGCATCTGTCTTTGTTACAATGAGATTACAAATAGAGTGTTTTTTTAAAAAACACCACACAAACAAAAACAACAAAAAAAACCCTCCTTGGTGGGTTAATTCTTAACTCACTGAGGTCTACAGAAGTTTTATCTTTGGTCGTCTTCTGATACTGAAGTTAATGAGGAGTGCTGTGGAAAACTACCTTGTTATTCCCCTGTGTTACTGTCTCCAAAAATTAGGTGATTGCTTGAGAAGATTTTTTGCAGTAGGTAATTGATTAAGCCTGTAGTTTGATTTTTGTTCCTGCAGTTTGTTGTAGGTACAAAATTATAGGCTTTGAGAAGGGGTTAAAGAAAAGATAATTTTTTTTTTTTTACACACCCAGTGAGAAAGCATTAAGAGAATATGAAAAGAATGGAGGCATATTCTTAAATGCATTGGTACAAATATTTGCTAGTTTATTGCTTTTGCTTATGTATGTTTACGTAACTTTTTATGAGGAGACTTAAAATTTCTAAAGATAACTTAAAGGCACACTGCTTTTACAAAAATCTTTACTTTCACTTTATGGGCTCTTTGAAGAGAAAGTCCTAGCTATTGGGTTTTCGGTTTTCATTGCGTAACTTTAAGTAATGTATTTGGAAGTAAAGCAAATAGTTCACAAACTGTCGTTAAGTTTCGCTTAAGAGATGTTAAAAGGTAATTCAGAAGTATCCTAGCAATTAGTGCTTTTGCTTCTTGTGTTTATAGCTGGAGAATAGTTTTAGGGACAGATGCTGCAGTCTACAAATATTCTTAATTTATTTTAACATAATTTGAGAGGATTTTTGGTAATTCTCCACATCACAATAAAAATGTTTCTGATCCAAGGTGTATTTTATTCAAATACTTATGTTTGTGAAAAGTACATGCCTGCATAATAAAATCAGTTGTGAAATCTGTAGCTTCACAACTTTGTCTCAGGAAGGGAAATAAACAAAGATCGCTTTCAGACTAATGGTTTTTATTTGATCAGGATGAGAGTAAAAGCAGAACCATTTATTTGTATAGACAGATGAATTGGGAATGCTTATTAAAATCCCCTATGTGTTCAGGTAAGACATGTTAGATTTTTGTTTGAGATGAAAGGGCTAGGGCCTGCAACAAAGCTGCTCCAATTGAAAATAAAGCTTCACATGAATCACATCAAAGACACTTCTCCTATTGTTAGCTTCTCCCGTGCAGGGGAAGATTGTCTCATTAAAAGCAGGAAAAGCACACTGTTTACATAAGATGAGCCTGATTTATAGCATACAATGGCTGCCATATTTATACCAGCTTGAGCTTTTCTGCCACAGGAGAGCACTTCAGGTATCATGTGATGGCTCCTTTGAAGGTGTGTTCCCTTGAAAAAGAATGTCTGTGATTGCCCTTGTTCAGTTTCCATTCGGTTTTCTTCTCTAATTAGGTGGTTACAGATGGAACAGTATCAAGTAAATTGAGATGCAAAAGAACATAACTCTGTCTGCAAAATTAGCTTCACAGGTACATTGATTAAGCTGTACAGTGTTGGAAGCATTGTCATATGCACTATTAAATCCTTGTTCTTGTGGGACTTTCATATTTTTTGATCATTAGGCTAATGTTTGTCCAACTGCTAGGGATATTTTTACATAAACTGCATAAAAGTAATCACGATATAATTATTACAGAACCTTATCATTATTGTGAGATTTTTCTGTAAGGGCAGAATGTTTACACATGAAAAATATTCCTGGTCTGGAAAATACAAATCTAAATTACATCTGATGTTGGGTTTTTTCCATCATGTTTCTGGTTGGTTGGTTTTGTCCCTTAGACTCTCCTGGGTATAGCTGTCAAAAGGAGGTGCATGGCTCTATTATTCTTCATTAGTATGTCAATGCACGCTAGAAATTTGGAGCTAGACAGCCAAACTTGTTTTGCATGTTTTTCACAATAAGTTATCAGATCTGAAAGCTCAAGTACTATGGCGAGATATAAATAAGTACTTAAGTCTATGTAAGTACATAAAAGACAAATCTTAGTGTACAGAATACATCAAACACATGAGAAATAATTGCGTTCGGAGGGATTGTTTCCCAGACGTGTATGATCTTCAAGTCTTTTGTTGTTGCTCTTGTTGCTTGTGTGTGGTCATTTTGATATGCTTTACAAAGAATTGAAACCTGATTTATTTGGAATTAATTTCTGTTCTGTGGTGTTTGTACCATCAACAGTAATGTTTCCAATAGAATTGCTTAGTTAAGTGATCTAACCAGTCGTTAAAGAGCTCACAGGCCTCTTCAAGACAAAACCTTTGCCATTCTGATGTTTATAATAGACAAGCCTTGTGTTGTTTGGCAGGTAGGATTTCTGGTGTGTTTGTTGAACCCCTGTAATATCAGGGTGTTAAGCTGATAATTTAAGAACTAGTTTTATCTGTAGATTTTATGATGTTCCTGCATGCTGAAGCTGCTGACCTTGCACAAACAGTATCCCTTTCTGTCTGGTAACTGGAGTTTGTATCCGGCATTTTAATAAGAAACAAGGTGCCCATGGTGACCGCTGAACCCTGCTGACAGCACTCTTCTGTCAGACTCCTGGTCTCTCACCATCCTGAACTTTGTTTAAGTGCATTTGTTGCTTGTATGAAGCCTGTTGGAAGAGTGGCTTCATAATTTATTTTCTTCATAATTTTCTTTGAATTTTTTCATAGTTTGCAGAATCTGAGGTAATTTTGTAATTAAAGTCATAGATGCAATAAAAATACAAACCCTAATTTTACTGTAAACTGCATACTTTGGTTATCAGTTGCCAATCTCACTTAACTTTGTATCAGAATTTTAAATAGGAAGGCCACACTTCTGTTAAGAAGATCGAGCCAATTTTGGGGGGTGGAGGTGGAGAGGAGGTTGAAGTGACTTTTTGGCTGGACCAAATAACTGCTACTTGGTAGCTTCTAATCAAATCTGTCTCCTAAAGACAGCAATACTGCAATATGACCTGCGTATTTCAAGGTGGTTGTAGTTTGTTCATAATTACAAAAACCATCTTATGATATCATAGCCTCCCACTCACCTTTTTGTATTTTTTCTCTCTGCTTAAGTCGTTAGGAGCGCTGTCCTTCTCTCGTAGGAGTAACTGACTCCGTACAGTACATACAATCCGTATTTTAAAAACTAGTACTTTAGAAATTGAGATAGGTTGCACCATCGGTATACTTTTTTTATTATTATTTTTCAAGAAAGTGATGTAGTAGTATAAGAATGTTCAACTGGTACCTATTAAATCAGAAAATACCATTTTTTTTAATGGCTTCAGCCTTGGCAAGTTGTATGTTTGCCTTTGTTGGTCTGGCATTCAAAAATCATCAAACTATTTTTATTTCTGAAGTCCCATAGTGCTCGGTTATTCAGTTTACATTTTCAGTGTTAGCCTTCCCCTTTCTAAACCATTCAAGCCATCAGCCATTTTGAAGTGTTAGGCCTATATTCCTCTTCAGAGCAATAATGAGCAACTCACATAAATACTTCTCAGCATAAGCAACCCCTCCTAGCAAGGTTAGGTTTGCCAGGTAAGCATTTCTATTTTCATAAGCTGGAATCTGTGCATAAAAAATTGAAAACTTTTTTTTTAATTTGCTTTGGAAGATGTATGAAAAGTAGAAATTTTGGGAGAAAATTGAAGCAGCTTGTAAATTTCTTGTGCTGTGAACTGCTACCAGGACTGATTGATAGTTGTAGCTTGGCCTTCAGGTCACGTAAAGTCATCTCTTATTGTAGGAGAAGTCCTTAACAAACAGTTGCCAGATACCTTTTTCTGTTGCACAGGTATCTGGAAGCTCACTGAAATAAGGTAGATTGGTTTGGGAAATAAGCAAAGCAAGTGGTGCTGAAGCTTGCCTTTTTCTGATTCTGAAGCAGATTCTAATATGTGTGGTGAAACTATAAACTTCTGCATTGTTTGTTGCTCTGTTAAACTGTATTGAGTTACGTTTCAGTTCTTATAAAATATTCTTTAAAGTTCCTTTTTAATTATTTTTCTTCAAGTCTTATTGATGCTGTTGATTATTATTTCAAGTTGAAGGTAGGCTTACATATTGGGATTAGGATAACAACATACTGTTTTCTCCTGAGGAATCTTCTAATGATACTGTACTTCAGTAAATTCTGTGATTGCATGAGGTTAACAAATTTTGGTATTTTCAAACAGTCCAGATTTGTTTTCTGCTAACAGCGTAGAATTCCAATTTTACTCCTTTGTGGTGTCTTGTAATCCTCTATTATCTCTTTTTTTCATCTGAGTCTTTTTGGCTAGTGTGCTATTGCTGTGCCTACTGGCATAATACTGACCAGAAACTAAATCTGGCTAGTGAAGAGATTAAGTTGCAGTTTGCAATATTTCTGACCGGACAGCGAACTGATTGTATTGCCAGCCTTTGTTTTACACTTTTCCAGGCATTTATCTTTATTTGAAATTTCTTAAGAAAGAATTGAATTAGTTTAAATGTTCTTTTTCTCCATGTTCTGTTTTTCCAAATACTTCCATGTTTCTCCCTTTACTGTGCAAATATTTTAGTTCAGGTTTAGTGACTTAAACCCCATAAAAGCAGGCTTTACTACTTTAAAAAATAATTCTTTTCGCCAGCCCTTTTAGTAAAGAAGAGACATCTGAAGTGCCTGGTTATGATTCCCGTTTCATTTACAGGGTGTTGGCCCCGCTTCATTCAGTATAAACTGTAATGCAAAGGTCATGAAGATTAAACAACATACTTAAAAATTATAATGATGCAGATAAAATAGTAGGGTTATGTCACATTTTTACAATCTAAAATATTTGACTAATGTAATGAATCAAGAACTTTATTTGTTAGAAGATAGAGGTATTTGACCTTTCTTTGACTTGATTAACTGAGAGCAAGATGGTAATTTTAGAATTGATGGGACTGGTATTTAATTTCTTCCAATGCTTTGTTTGTAATTAAACAGTAACACTTTTAATGACCATTTTAATCAGCCTAATCTAAAAAATCTCTTACTCTGTTTTTTCAGCCAGCATTTCAAATATTGGTACTTGTGGTACAAGAAAATACCTATTTTATTTTGCCACTTGTGGACCTAATTGTTTTGTTTTGAATTAATAGAGACTCTGCCTAAGACCAAAATGAAGAAGCAAGGCAAGAAGATTCTAAAGTTCGATTAGAAGGACTTAATATTGGCAGGCAGAATGTTCAAAAGTGGCATTCATGAAAGCATTGCCTGCAGTATTGCTGCTTTCTAATTATAACCAACTTTTCAGAACATGACAGATGTGATTCGTTAGAAAAAAGTATGCATCAATAGCATGCGAGATGTGTATATGTAGCTCCTACTTTCAAAACGTGTAGATATGGGCGGTTGCATTCAATTACCTGAGCGCCAGCCCCCAATAGAGTTTTAGGTGCTGCAACCAGCAGCTCCCTCTCCAGAAGGGTATGACTCTTCTCTGTCCTGTATTATGTTTGCAAATCATGTATGGTTACCTAGGGAGTCTGAAAAGTTCAGAGCATAGACTGTGTAGTATCAGAAGTCAGTTACTTTTGTGTTGTTACTATCTTATTTTTATGCTGTTGCCTGCTAAAGCTGATGTACCCTAATGATGTTTCATGGGTAATGCTTTAGTTCCCCTGAAATTGCTGGAATGGGTCTGTTGCATCTCCAAATACAGATACACGTTCCTCGTACGTACTTGGGGTGATTGTGAAGGAACAGTGTGGCAGTTTTGAGTTGGGTGCAGCTGTGCTTCTGATTTCAGATTGGTCGTATCATCTCGCCTAGTGCTCTCATGTATTGAGAGCCTACATCAGTGGGAGGTTGAGAGATACCATTGGACCAATTGCACACTGTGATTCAATAAAGGGTCTTCAACTGCCTGCAACTGGGCAGGCTCGTTTTGCTGCCGGCCCTCATCACCTCCCTAATAAGAATGCACTGACTGAAGCATGTTTGCCCTTATGGCTCTCCTAGAGGAGCCATCTCCTCACCTCTGCTCTATCGTCAGTCACCTGTCTTTGGCTGTGAGGAAAGTTGTTAAAAAGAATGTTTCTCCCTCCGCTGTTACAATCCACTTAGTGACACAAGAAATGTCACTCATGATGATTAACATTTTAAAGCAGTAAATCTTGAAGGTCAGCCTGAAACAGAGGACAGGGAATGCTCATGGCTTTCCTTCCCTGTCTGCCTCCCATGAGGAAATATATTGCATGAAAGTAGTGTTGGCAGGGTAATAACGACCCCTTGCTTCTCCATTGTTTGCCATCAATAAAAAGGTTAGAAATTATTTTAGGCACATAGCATGTACATATAAAATAAATATCTTATAGAAAATGCACTACTTATTCCCGTATTCTCAGAAAAGAGCTGCTGCTAAAACCAATGCACGTTCCTTTAACACACTGTCAGATTGCTTTTTAGAACTCATTAATTAGGCTATTGAAATGATACGGTAAACATAAAGAAAACCCAATAACACAGGAACAGAGGAATTTTTTTTATATAGCAAAAGATGCCCTCTCTATAAAACCACCATATTACAGAACTACTCCCTCACTCCCCACCCCCCAGGTTTCTTGCTAAGTGCATTCTGATGCCGCGTTGAAACATAAAATAGGTAGAATCAAGCAGCCACCAACGGCTATTTATATGCTAATGTATATCCCTCAAGCTGAAGTAGGCACCTAAAGCCTATTGCTGCTACTAATGATGGCTATGCTTTAACCTCTATGGAAAAAAGAAAAGAATTTTCCTTAAGAAAACAACTCAGTTTCTTTAAGATGAAATGTAATTATCTATTATCAGATGTCCTTTAAAAATGGAAGGCCTATTTAAGCTGCTAAAAATATTGAAGCCCTAATTCCACCATAATAGCATTTTAATTTCAGCAAATCACAGCTCTATTGTTACAGGACATTTTGCTGTAGCAATGTGGTAAGAGGTCCATCTTAGTTTTTTAAAGAAACATTTCCCTTTCTTTTAGACATTCAATTAAATCTTTGCAATCATGTAACCTTTTGTGACACAAAATTTCACTTACTAAGTAAGGAAACAATGGCCATTAGCATCTAAAAGAATTTGTTTCAAAAGTAGTTATAGTTTAATTGCTTTACATATTCTCATCAGAATATTTTTTCCGCTGTTGGCTTACTCATTTACTTTAGAAAGCTAGAATTTAATTCATTGCTGTTTTCCATTTAAAATACTTATTTAAATCGCTGGACAAAGTTGGTGTAAACTCCTCCTATAACTGGGCCTGTGAATTGATGCTGATGATCATTTTTTAAAGAGTAATGTCAATGGCAGATGAATGCAAGCGTCACTGTTTTCTGTTATCAAGTAAATTTACATTTCTATTTAAAATTGCTTATTTATCAACATTTTTACTGTTATAGTGCACATATGTGGGTGATACAATTTTAGCATCCTCATTTATGTTGATGATTTTGTACTGTCACGAGAGTAGGTGGCTTATACAAAGCTATGCTGCCAATAGGTACCTCAGATGTCTTTTTAAAAAGCTGAACTTCGCTTCACCTTTTCTATTGCATGCTACTCCTGCTTACCTTTAGAATTTTTGTTCTACAGAATCAGATGAAAAACTTATGTGTACTAGCTTCATTATGATGTCCAGTGCGATTATATGAGATTCCCACACCCCGCCCCCCCGAGTTGAGTTGCATAGGGGTTTCTGGTACTGTGAAACAGTTTTATTAGCCCTGGAGCCGAGCCTTAATGGCACTTGCATTTGAATGCCAAAATCTGAAAAAAAGACAGCTTTGTCTCACATCAGAGAAACCAATGATACATAAAGCTATTTCCCCATCTGTTTGTCTCATCTCAATTTTATATGGGAGTAAGATCTTTAACTTCAAATAGTCTGTACTGTTTTAGCATGGAGTTCTATATTTAACATGTTACTTACTCTGGGTTTTCACTTTCTGGCTTTTCACTTCTACTGAAAATAAACTGGAAAATACTCTTGGGTCACTAGTAATGCATAATGAAATTCTGAACCTGTAATGTGCTTAAAAATGTATTATTGTGGTTATACAATCAAACAAAACTCAACTGTGTGGGATTTGTTCTCGATATTGTGCGAAGTGCATTAATGAAAGCTCTTTCGTTGTCAGAACTATATAGGGCATATGTAGTGCAAACGCTTCTGTATATTTCCTGAATAATGATAATAATACTAGGAAAGGAACAAACACCCCCCAAATTAAAATTGTTGAATTTGAGACGAGTTCTGCTACCTGTGGTAGAAAAACAGCATCGAGAATTACCCTGATGTTAAATCTGTGGCCATTTGACAAAGTGTTTCAGCTTTAAGATTTATTTTTTTTTAAAAAAAGAACTTTAGGATCATAGTGAAGAAAGCTAAATAGCACTAACTACATGATTTCTTTGTTGAGTAGGAGAATTTATTTTCTTTTTTCTTACCTTCCATTCACTTTTCACTGAGGTTTCCTAGTTTCAGTTGCTCAATAGATTATCTTCTCTGAGTTAAACTTGTGGTTTTTAAACAGTCAACTACATTGATTGTATTCAGACTATTGATAGGCTTCAATATCTGTCATATTGATATGAACTGAAGCAAGACATCCTTACACATGCTCTTAATTTGTTTGTGTTTATGGTAGTAGGAAAGACAAGGCCAAAGCCCCTAAGAGGAGTCAAGTCTGCTCCTGTCAGATTCTTGTCCAAACTCTTATGTTATCTGGAGAGTACTGTGCATCTGTGCATAAGTCGGGTACCGAATTAAAGGTATCATGAAATATGTGGGTGAAAGAAGCCTACTTTTGATGCACAGGAAACTCACTACTACAACTTGCAGATTGTCTTCTGTAAAATTGTCTCTAGAGAGTGATGGTTTTTTTTTTAATTAACAACCCTTGTTAAACTTGAAGCTAAAAAAAAGTCAGATCTCTAAACAGAATAAAAGGATTCTAGTTCTGCAGCATGTGGAATTAGTACTGCCTTATTTTGCAATATATGATAAACAGGATACAGCGTAATATGTACACAGAACAGTTATGATTCAATTAAATTCTAGTTGTTCCAGCACTGAAAAGAATAGCAGTAGCAGGCCTGTATAGCTGTGGCATGTAGCTATGTGAAACAACCTATTTACAGTAAATCCACTCCTACTTAAATGACTGTAATAAGCATTCACCGAGCAGCTCTACCCCTGGGGGTGTCATTTATCACAGTGTAATAGAAAATTATAATGAATAATAACACCTAGCTATTCTGCAGGAGATTGCATATATAAGGGAAAATGCAAATAATGTGTCCAAGTGAAAAGATGAGCATTGTAGTGTTTGGTTGTTTTTTTTTTTTCCTTACTTTACCTCTCCTCACCTCTTTAAAAACTACATGTCTGTCATGTGCAGAATGAATTCTCCTTGCCTAGAAGGTTTGTGTTAGAGAGGTAAAGACTCTCTGTCTTTCTAATCTATGTCTATTTGGTCTGCAGTGTAGTGTATAATACTGGCTTAGGTAATATTTACTAAACAGGAAAGTGAAGTAGAGAGAAAGCTGTTCTTCTCTAAGGAGCGTGGGCTTTGGCATGAACTGTAGCAAATGTGTAAGAATGTAAATTACAATAAATTTGCTAGAGCTCTAAATAAGATTTTACAGTTGCTATTGCCCTTAATGCTGATGGCTAATTTTCAGTGTTCTCTAGGAGCAATCACTCTTGTCCTTGCACCTCTTGTGTCAGATACCTAAACCCACACCTTCTCTCTGCTTCTCTATTGGTATACATGTCCCTAGAGTTGTTCTTGCTATAGTTACTTATCTATGACACCAGACAATGGGAGGGTTGAAAAGATATGTTAGAGGAGCTAGGATGCTACTGTTACCTTGGTTGTCCAGGAATCTCTGTTAGCCTTTGTGGACAGCATTAAGATTTGGAGAAGCTAAGTCCTTACCTCTGGGGCGGGGCTGTCGTTCTCTTTGCTATGAGCTGGGGTCCTTTAGTTTGCTTCCTCAAATGTGGCTATTCAGTATACGATGTGAACTATATATGTATCTTAGGAAAGTTAATGTAATTTTGTACTTAAAGACTAATTGGTATAATAGTTAAGGAATGAGATTTTCCTAACAGTTGGAAGTTCCACCCCCCACCTCCTGTAAACTGGTTTCCATTTTGTTGCATTCTAAATGAAACAGAGTACCTGCAGGTGGGTTTTTATGGGGGTTTTGGTTTTATTTAAGAATTTACTTTCACACTTTATAACATCCCATAGTGAGTTGAGTGAACTTTTTCCATGACTGAAACTTCTGCTTTGTCATGAGAGTAATGGACATCCCATCAGCCAAGGGGTGCTAATAACATTCACGTAGTTATTATTCCATTAATAAGACTGTTACAACCATTGAATAGCAGAAATTTATTTTAAGGAGCAATTATCACTTGCAAGTGGGCTGTTACAGCTGAATAAGCATATTTGTGAACTTAAGTTCATAAAACACATCTACTAGTAATACTTTAATTTTGATGATGAATGAAAAGAGTAAGCCATTAACAAGCCCTTTAAAAGCTACTGACTACATGAATACCTTCTGTAAATGGAAACAGCACTTTTTAATCAAGTATTGAAGGTTATATACTCACTAGTAAGTGCTGCTTTGTGCATTAATAGTGAATCTAATTCTGTGCTGTAACAAAGTAAAAGTAAGAAGATAATTTCAAATGGCTAATTAAGATATTTTGTAGGCCAAGTTATTGAAGTTGAATCAATGTGAAGCTACCTTTTTAATTTTTTTTTTTTTTTTCATTTTTATCATAAACCTGGGCCACTGTGATTGCATTGCATTAGGGGGAATTTAAAGAGCAGGACTGAAATGGTAAGGAAATATTTTCATGTCTTGCTCAAAGGACCTGTAGCTTGAGAGAAGTTTTGAGCATAGGAAGAAAGCATCACCGTTGTGACGTATGTTCCAGTAAAAATGACCCTCCCTGGTGCTGGAAAATTCATTATTGTTAGGAGTTAATTGTTATAAATTGACCTTTGTAATAAAATAGACTTGAGATAATGTATGCATAATTATACCATCAAATTATGTACTTTTAAAGAGTTTTAGGGTTGAGGGGGGACCCACTAGGAAATTGTGGCCTTTTACAGCAAACAACAAGTCCCAGACCTTCAACTCTAAAACCTATGCTTTAGGGACTGGTGCCAGCGCAGTGTGTGTGGGGTATGTGTTTTGTTGTTGTTTGGGTTTTTTTTGTTGTTGTGTGTTGGGGTTTTTTTCTTTTTTTTTTTTTTTTTTTTTAAGTTGTACCCTGGTATTTATTTTCAGGATCATTATTTCACACACAGATCTCTTTGAACAATGCCTCTATTTCAATATTAAAATCAAAAAGCCTTGTCTCCTAGGGGACTCTGTTTTGAGTCCTATTCTTTGTGCAGGTTTAACTCTGAAGAGGGAGCTTTACTCCCCTGATAGTATATCATAGATGAGTTCTTTCATCTTTGTACATTAGTGCTATCAACAGCCAGATAAAGTGAGGGAAGTTCAGATTAGTGGTTGCAGTTTTAAATGTTATTGCTAAAGATGTGAGACACCTGTTTTAGCCCCTTCTGATACATTTGACACATAGTTGTCTCTCTGGCTCCCTTAGAAAAGTTAGTATCCAGGCTTGGATCTCTCACTTATATAAAAAGTGCTTTCCAGTTCCTCCTAATTTTTGTTTCTTTTTATCTGGGACATCCACTAAGCAGCTGGTGGTTATTGGAATAGCTTAATTTTATATTGCAGAAATCAGAGCACTCTATTATCACTATTTTTCTGTATGAATGAATGTTTTGTGATTATTTTTGTTTTGTTTCAAATAACTTTTTCTATAGGGAAAAGCTTTTTATTTCTGTGTTGATAGTGTTCATTGAAATCTGCATATCTATTGTATTTTTATTATATCTTTGGATCTGTATTTCCTGTCTTTTAGTTGTAGGATATAAAATACATTTTGAGGCAAACTGCAAGAATAGATATGTAGTTACTTTCTCCTGTTTACAGCAAGATTGTCTGTTAGGGAAAATTTACCACCGTACAGAAGATCAGTTTAAGAATTCCTCTACAATTAAGAGATCAAAATAATTTTAATGAGCTTTACTGGCAGTTCACACACATGGATCAACTACAGTAATGCAGTGTGGATTTGCACGGGGATTCATTCTAGCTGCGAAAACCGAGTCTGTTGCAGACAACGCAACAGTTCAATATTTTAAGAAATTTAAGCAAACTTTCAGAAACCTTAGTACAAATGGTTTCTGGTGGAACCAGTCTGTAATAGGAAGACAATAATAGGTGCTCCAGAGTTTGGATTGTTCCGCTCTAAAATAAAGTGACACAAAAGGAGAGGCTGAGGAAGCAGAGCTTAACATGTCTTCTCAGCCCAACACTTCCCAGAGATTCAGTGAAAGAACAAGTGGCGAGGGTCACAAGTTGCAACAAGGGAAAACTCTGATTTTACATAAGGAAAATAATTTAACAGAAATAGTGGGTAAGCGCTCAGACAGGTTGCCCAGGGTACCTGTGGCATCTCCATCAATGGGTGTTAACAAAACTCCTCTTGAAAACTCCTGAGAAATATGAGTTAACTTTGAAGTTAGCTCTGCACAAAGCAGAAGTTTTGAATAGATGACCTCCTGGAGTTCCTTCCAGCCTAATTTTTTTTTTTAATGTGATTCTATGAGCATTAGTCTGTATTTATTGAATTGGAGTGTACGTGTATAAACTTTGGGAAGCTTCCTGATATTACTGATGCTTATATTCAATCACTTCCTTAATTCTCTTTCTAAAAAGGTGGGAATGTTGCTTTGGTTTGTCTCAACTGCATCCCTAAAAGAATGGGGGAGGAAGTTTTAAAAACTTAACATAAAAAATAATAATTTAAAAAAACCTGAAAATTAAAAAATCCTACTGAACTTTATGGTGTGTAAGCAGAGGGAAAGAAATCCAGGCAGAATAAATATTTAGATATAAATTAGTTAAATATGTTTTACAGCAAGGGATTGGAACAGACACGACTCAGAGTTACAAGTGCCAAAATGATAGGTCATTATCACAGCATGGTGATAATGACAATTTAAAGTCATATTATCTTTGTGATGAGGGTCGTTTGTTCCCAGATGTTCAAAAAAGAAATGGCCCTGTTTAGTGCTGTTGCTAATAATAAATTATTGATTATACTGAGACTCATTTGCCTATAAGGTGTTGATTTAATGCTGCAGTTCACAATAATTCTCATCTTTAGTGGGAATGTGAAAGTTTAGTACTGAGATGCTTGGGAGGAAAAAAAGGGGGGTGGAGGAAGAGGAAAACAGTAGCGTAACCCATTTCAACATTTCCTGAAAGCTAGAATTTGCCTGAAAAATCCTTACTCTTTAGTTCCAATTCGTAACTTGTACTTCATGACACAGAGGTCAATGTATAACTGTGGCAGACGTAAGTCTGCTGTGTTTGCAAAGTGTGGAAAGCAGAATCCAGGAGCTGTTTGTCATATTTAAAATAGCTGGAAGAGGGGCAAGTAAACAAGAAGTGTGTGACCATTTTTACTAGGGATGCTACTATGAGAAAAGTTTCCAGACAAATTATGTTCTACTCTTGTATACTTGGCATTATATACCGCATTTATGACACCCAGTGATGTAAAAGGTTGGTTTGGTATTATGTTACAATAGTCCTGAAAAATAGAATATTTTTATCCATTTATCCTGATAAAACTAGCATGCAATTACATTGTTATGCATTTCCGCAATGTCTTGGTGCTTGTTCTGGTAATTCAGTTTACAGTTCAACTGCTTTCATCATGTCAAATTTTAAATGTGCAATAAAAAAATTACCTGTAGAGTAGTTTTTATATGTAACATTTTTATTTTAAAAGAATAACTTACAAGAGATGACCATAATAACAGAAAATGTGTATTTCGGATTATGAAGAATGTGTGTAAACTTTTATATGTGGATATGTACAAGACTGCTTGGGATTTGATGATTTTTATTATGTTTAAATTTTTGGAATTTTTTGGTATTTTGTTTTATTCTTTTTTTAAATGTCCGTAGCTTAAAAGCCATGAAGCTGTTTCAATTTGACATCTTAATCATGAAACAAATGAAGTTTGAATAAAACTGGCTCAAGGAGATATGACAGTACCGACAGTTAAATTTACCAAACTTGGACAAAAAGTATGTGTGGCTCCTTGAAATTATCCAAATTTCTGTTCTTAGTAAGCAGTTTTCAAATTGCGTAGATATGTTTAAGCAAAAATAGTAGTAGTATATAACCCAAGAGATAAGAGAATTTCAGCCTTTTTTTTATGTCCGTCTCAAAATAGGTATGATGCTACTACTTTTTAATAGAAGGGTGTTTTCCCTCCTTTACAAAAGGTGATAGACTAGATTTTTCTCAAATGTTTCTTCTTTAGGTAGAGATTAATGTGAAATGTGGCCAAACAAGAGTGAAGATACAAGAGACTGCAGCAGAAACTGTTGTAATCCTTGGACTATCACACTAGTTGGTCATTTTTTGTTGAACGTAAATAGATGAATGGAAGATGGAACTTTTTCTGCCAGTATAGGCTAATATCCTGTCTTTGTGTTAGTGGGCCTTTAAGGTTTGTTGTCAAAATTATAAGTCTAACAAACAGCGGTCTCATAACATTAGTTCTAAACCATAAAATACAGTTTTGATAAATTATTGCCTATACTCAAGTGCCCTTCCAAACTTAAACCTTTGCATTTCCCTCTCCCTACCGGATGTGCAAGCTCTTGGGTCCATATATTATTCATTACAATCAAATAAGACACAGTGGTGGCTCAGTAAACTTGCTTTTCATATAAGAATTGATTTTATTGAGTAACGCACACTGCAGACCCTAGCTTCCAGCAGCCAGGACTGAAATGAGCAATTCTCTCATTGTAATAATGTGCCTCTGTCATCTTCTTATTATCAGCATGATAAAAGATGAAATATTCACAGATGCTGCCCTCCTAACCTGATCACAGCTTGATATTTGAGCTTTGGAAATGAGTTTTATAAGCTTTAATATACTCCTTGACGGAGTGACCCCTGAAATTAAACATTATTACAGAGCGGATATTTAAAAAGCTGGGGCTGCAAATTACATCAAAATGAAAATATTAAGGAGTATTACGACTATACCAAGTGGGAACTCACTGCTGTTGAAACTGTGAATCCCATAAAGCTCAGCACATTGGTGTCAAAAACATCAGAAAAAATAATAACAGCTCAGGCACCTTGACTTCAGTTATTTTATACGTAGGGCTAAACTGAATTACTGGAATAGGTTTTTTTCCTATAGGCTGGTTTTCCAGGAAGAAAAGGCACATTATTCTCAACTTTGTAGCACTCTTCACAGTTCTTTTAAAAGTGCACATTGCTTCTTTTCTGTGCCAACACCAATAAAAAGTACTTAAGTGTAATGAAACCAAAGGTTGCACTTAAAAAAAGAATAAGCCAACATCACTAGATGAAACATTTTGATGCCATTTCCATTGCTATCACTGC
This sequence comes from Cariama cristata, assembly GCF_000690535.1. Lineage (NCBI taxonomy): Eukaryota > Metazoa > Chordata > Aves > Cariamiformes > Cariamidae > Cariama > Cariama cristata. The sequence continues at coordinate 3,627 of NW_009607439.1, read as the reverse complement.
TTTGATGGACAGGTTTCTACCAAAGCCTGGGACATGAAGAGCTAAGGAAGTTTCCTAAATGTGAAAATAGAGGAATGTACATGTATTACAGATTTATCAACCCAAATATTATATTGTCTTGTTAATGTATAGCAAATTTTAACTCCCTCTAAAGGTGATCTTACCAGAAAGAAGCATGTGTAATTTATAAATGTACATGTAAGTATCAGTTAAAGGAAGATCTGATATTTCGTTCATGATTGTAACTCCAATTTACCAAAGAAACTCATTCTCCTATTTTATTTTTAAAACAATGTAAAGTGTCTGGAAATGTAAACTTTTACAAGAGATCAGACTAGATATTCCTTTGTGTTCCATATATTCAGATGAGTTAGAAACAAATTTCCATGTTTTCTGTTTGGTTGTTGGGTTTTTTTTGGTTTGTGGTTTGTTTTTTTTTTTAATTGAAATTTCTTTAAATTACTGGTTTATGGGATGTAGCAATATTTTTTTCAGAAAAATGTAGTAATGCATTTGAAGATAAAAAAGCCACACGTTTTGATGCCTGCAGCATTAACTTTCCTAATGAGCATATTTATACACTAGCTATTGTTCAGGTTTAAAACTATGCAAATAGTATGTCAGTGTACATTCCTTTTAATGAATTTCTCTTTTTTTTACCTATGTTCTGCCCTCGATGTTTCTCCGTAGATATTAATGGAAGTATTGGTTAACCCTTGGTTACACCATCACAACCTATTTTGTCCATTAGTTTATGTAAAAACATTTCAGAGAGATTTTTTTGAACACCATCTACAATCATACGGTTCTGTTCTGTGGTCCCTTGGGTTCAGGCGCTCTCTGCATTGTTAATGCTGCATAAAAATGAGCTTTAGTGGCAAACACTGGTCAAAGAAGGTACCTCAAGTCACAGAGCTTCTCTGTTGTTAGCTGCCCTAAGCAGTTTAATTGGAATGTATCTTTTGTCCTCAGGATACTTTAGCAAAATAGATTGGATTACTGAAATCTTGAAAAGGAATCAGTATCTTGTTTTTACAGGTTGCTGCTTCCATAAGGATGCAATACCTTGATGTTTGCTACAGGTATTATATACTTTTCAGGTTCTGAAAATTGTAGAAGACAGCAAATCACTAGTCATTTCCGAAGACTAAAAGAGCAGTTCTATGTTAAAGTGGGGGACTAGATCAAATCACGTAAATTCTTGTGTAGAATTTTATTGTAATTATTTTATGCTGTATGAAATTGAGAGAACAAAGTGTATTTTCATGATTTCTCATATCCAGTAGATGATCTGTCACTTCCCTTTGTAATCCAAAGCTTGACTGCTGAGAATGACCTTTGGAAGTGTACTGTAAGCCATATGACATAAAAGACTGGTGGGAGGTTTGAAACCTTCCTCCTTCATTCTATTCCAGAAGTAAAACACACTGTGAATAAACTGCCTTATTTTCCAAGACAGACACGTAGCAAAAATGTGTTTTGTTGCAGACTGCGAGTGTAAAGCTTTTCATAGAGCAAAGCAAGAATCCTTTTGTCCTTCCAGGGATTCTTTCCTGTTGAGGCTATGTTTTTGCACAACAATTCAGAATCCTCAAAGCTATTTGGGTTCTGTAGTTAATACTGGTAAGTGAAAACAAAGCAAGGAGACAAGGTGCAGGAAGAACAATGGCAGGTTGCTCAGAGAAGATGCTGAATTGCCATCTGTGGAGATTTTTTGCCAGCTGACCTGGAAAAGTCCTGAGCAACCTGATCACACCTTAGTTAGCTGTGCTTGCAGCAGAAAATTGAGCTAGATGATCTCCACAAGTCACTTCTAACTGAAGTTTTCTTATGTTTCTAAACCAAACAGCTCAGATCATAAGACCCAGTTCTATTTCTAAGCCTTAAAGGCTTTTTGCAAAATTTGAAGTGTATTAGGTTCAATTGAATGATCATTGAATGATGAAGTTATGTAGAAAAAGAAATCTTTGAGAAAAATGATGTCGAGTTCTTCCAGGCTGCAAGATCTTCCTGACCAAAACTATCACCACAGACATGTAGCCTGATGTGGGCTAGGCAACGAGCAAGATTTTCAAAAGTTTTGAAGTGCTTCTAGTGAAATGTTGTCTTTATTCTGATATCTGTATAGAAACTAACTGCCCAGCAATCTCCTGGCCAAGCTGGCTTAAACGTAACACAAAAGTGCAGCTTTCAAAGACAATTGAGTTCCTAACTGCTTTGGAAGAATTGATTGTCAAGTAAAAGAAGGGGTTGTACCCCAGTGCCCCCACTGAAGAAAGAACGAACACTCTGTTAGATACCTTGTTCAGCAGCAGCCACCCTGTTTGTGGCTACGATGCCCTCCTGTTTGTGGTAGTTCTCCTGATTTAGAGCTGCTGCAATTGGAAACGGGAAGTACAGCAAATGCGGCTCTTGAACCTGTAGGATTTACTGTTCAACTGCGCATGGAACAACTTCTTTAAAAAGGAGTGTGGAGGGAAAACCCCGAACCCGAAATCAGCCAAGCCCCCCCCCCATTCCTGATCCTCATTGGGGCGTTTCAACCAGTTTTGCTACAAAATAAGCAGTTATTTTTGAAGATGATTTAGTGAACTTGTATGGCGAAGACTGTAATAGACTTTAAGAATATGACCTGGTGATTGTACATTGAAGATTTAGTTTCCAGATGTTATCCTGTTGTGTATTTTGACATTCTTTCTTGCATCCATTGGACTTGTGTGTTTTTATCATTTTGCCTTTGCTCTTCCAATGAAATCATTGACTACCATTTCTAATTTTTATCTTACTGCTGTTTATGAAGTAGGACAACAAAAAGGAGTAGAAAATTTGTATTTATTAGTCATAAGTTAAGCATAAAATTTTTAATAGCTGAAATGGTTTGATGTACTTTGTACCTTTTTTAGTGTTGAAAGCCTGCAAAATTGGGCATGCAAATCTGATTATTATAGGTTTGCTGAAGTCCATTTGCAAATGTAAATTTTGTGCTGGCTAAGAGGTATCATCTTAATCTTGATTTACATTGGAGATTACTTCTGAAATGTGGGGCAAGATCCAGGGAAGCGCTGAAGAACTGCTTAGTGCAGTAACACATCTGGAATTAGACACCCAAGCTTGTCCTTTGTGATATAACATGTTTGTAGATAGTAGTTGTGGTCTTGTACCTTATTTCTCCTATTAGTTCACTGATGAGCATACTCGTTAGGGCTGTAAGATGACACTAAGCAGATTGGCAGGTGGTTGTTCCTCTCTCTTAAGAGAATCTAGAGTTAAGGGTTCCACTTTCGAGGAAATTATTTTAATCGTAATCTATTGGCTGAAGCTTGATATGTAGTTGATTTCTGAAACATAGAGGAACTTGCATTCTATTTGGTTTCAAGCGTGGCAGAAAGCAGAGTTCAAAGTGTGCTTTTCTTGTCCTTGCAAATGATACTGTTTCTTGGCCCCCACTTAAACTCATCAAAACTTGTAATATGAGACTATGAGACTTAATATACATTCTGAAATTTGAATTTCAAACTCTGTGCTATATATAATTTTATTCTATGTATATCATCAATAAAACATGATCGTGATTGCTAAACATTCTAACCTTAAAATTTTGCGCACATCTGTTCCCTGCCCCCCCCC
>NW_009607438.1:20921-21276 GCF_000690535.1 Cariama cristata | reverse complement strand
GTTAGCCAGTTCATAGTACAAACCCACGGCTGAATCGTTACAAATTATTTTTAGGGTTTTGACTATTTTTGTTGGTGTTTTAATTCTTCCCTGAATGAGATGCATATTGCTCTAAGAACACCACCTCTGGATTTACTTCAGACCATTTATTGGATAACTAAGAACAAGACAGCCTCACCTATCCAGTCCTGAAAATAAAAATAAATTAAAATACACATTTTATTTCCTAATTTCCTTTACCAACACAGAATCAGTAGAAAGCAAAACCAAAATTGGCAGGCAGAAAACCCAAAATGCAGTCAAAACCCTTAGCAAAGGAGGCTCCTTCACAGCAGGAGGGATGCCGTACCCCTCT
>NW_009607438.1:20589-20911 GCF_000690535.1 Cariama cristata | reverse complement strand
AGCACCCCCTCCTGCTCGGGGCAGCGCCGGCCCCCGGCAGCACCGTGGGCTGAGCTGGGCGCCCCCCAGACCAAAGAACCCTCCCCACCGAGCCCACAGCAAAGTGTGGAGCTACCTCAGTGTTCCTGGCAGTATTTATAAAATAATAATCCCATATTTACAGGGCAGTCACAGGGCTGGACACTGAGGTGCAGACAAGACGTGCCCATTAACACCTAAGTAGAAGTGCAAAAAAACCAATGATGACCTGATGGTGCGTTTTGCTTTGCCAAAAACCAAATTCCTGTCGCTCAAACCAAATCCCATTCGGTTTAGGGGTGTG
>NW_009607438.1:16496-20576 GCF_000690535.1 Cariama cristata | reverse complement strand
AAAATGAACAAAAAACAGATGAAAAAACAAAACCACAACCCAGACCTGAGGAGGGTTAGGAGGGCCGCGGTGGGGTCTGACACAATGCTTCAGAATGGGCACTGACATTCAAAAACATTATAAAAAATGAAGTTAACACCCTGTGATTTGCTTTACAGCCGTCTTCTTGCCCACGCGTGCCGGGAGGAGCAGAGACGCCCAGGCTGAGGGGGGTGCCCAGTCCCAGCCCCCGGCCGGGTCCCGCAGCAGTTGTCCGCGGGGGCTGTGGGTCTGCGGGGCGCGCTCAGCCTCCCAGGTCCCGTCACGGTGGTGAGCATCGATGGATTTCTGCCTTCGCTCTGGCCATCCTCTTCCCACTGAGTGGTTGCAGGATGTCGCTCGGATTTTGGTTTTGTAATACTGGGGTTTTTTTAGCTATAAAAAGTTATCACCCCAGAAACCTACGATACACCTGGACCAAAATACGCTTCCTATTGAGAATACGAGATTTGTTTGCTACACAAAGTGTCAGGAGGACATGGTACATCCTCCAAAGCCTTCAGATTTATTTTATGCTACCTAGAGATGCTTCAGGTTGCCAACTATCGCCCTGATGCTGTGACAAGGTGTGGTGGTTACCTAAGAGGTGCACTGTCTAACGATCCAAACCATGGTGAAAAGTGGTCATGGCAAACATGCGGCATTTGCTCTTCAAAAAGGAATTTGGTTATTTTTAATTTTTCTAGGGAGCAATTCACAGCACGCAGCCATCGCATGCACGATTGCAAACGACACAGCAATCCCGAAGTCAAAACCAGTGCTGAGAAAGAGGGCTTCCGTCTAAAATAAATCCAAAAGACGTGAAGGTAAATGGTTGAACCCAGCTGGTGCCGGAGCTGCTAACTGGTACCGCACACCTGCATGGGGCACTACCCCCCCGTAATGACACCTCTGCCGCAGGCGGGCACCAAGGGGAGGAGCCTGGGCCTCTGCTCCGCTGCACTGAGCATCTTCGGCTTCAGGATTTTACCCAACAGGTAGCGACGTATGACCTTGAAGAAGATACCACCATTAAAGAGATTTTAATGCAGGTGCTGCCTCTTTGTGAGACTGGCAGTTTCCTCCCGAAGGTCAGGTAAGGGACCTCTTTAACGGTTACTAATTCTTCACTACGCGCACAAAACAGGCGCTGGATGGCCACAGACAACAGAAGGGGAGCAGAGGTTGGGCACAGACTGGAGAGCCCCTCCATCATTCACCTGCGCTCCAGAGGAGGGGAACAAAAACCTCTATTTAGACAAAATTCCCTCATACGCAATTACGTGTTGACCGGAATGACTAAAAGCAATGCTCTAAAGTTACATTAAATAACTGGTTTCAGTACTGGTTCATGTCTTCTTGCTGCGACACCAGTACTTGTGCAGAAGTGCTCGGGGAGAAGAAGTGCATGCTGCTGTCGGCCCGATGCCACGCCGGCAGTGAGAGCTCCCCATCACCTTCGGCTGCTTTGTGATGGAGACGATGGAGTGAAATACGTGACGGTAACGCAGGCAAAATCTGATCGTTGGCCATGTCTGTCTGAATTTTACTGCAATTTTACAGAGCAAACCCCTCACCCGTCCCCTTCAATGCGTGCTCATCCAAAATCGCAAATTCTACAGAGGCAGTAACTAATTTATCTGTTTTAAGGTCTCTTGGGTTCCCTCGGTCGCAGTTCTGCTCCCGCAGCACCTCAGTTGGAAGACTTGCTGAGAGCACTGGCGGAGCGGCGAAGTTTCCCGGAGACTCTGCTCTTCGAGGCACGCGGTAACGTGGGCGAGGTCTGCTCTGCTAACTCGATTCCTATGGTGACAGTAAGGTCAGCGCTCGCGCTTGCGGTCAGGCAGCCTGGAAAACAGAACGGGCAGAGAAAAAAAAATAACGTAAGGAAAGAACCAGCCTGTCTTTGTGTCTGAGTAACTGCTCGGTAAAATGCAGCCCCTCTCCACCTCCTCTTCTGAATTGATCTTGGGTATCGCTCAGGTGAACTTGACATTTATAGGAGGAATTTGGCCCAGGCAGCTGAGGAACCGCCACACTGGGCTCTCCTGGAGAAAGAAGGAATTTCTCTTTGCCAGCTTCCAGAAGGGAGGAGCGGCTGGGCCGTGCATGCCGGTTTGCGCAGACCCTGCAGGCACCGACGGCTCCAGCAGCCGCCCACAGCCCATCCTGCACCCATCCTGCTCGCTCAAAGCTCCAACACCACCCGCCTAACAGAACTCGAAAAATGTTTCTTTCAAGTGTGGGATACGTAAAATGTTTTTTTTGCTGTGTGTCATTGAACGGCTCTTCTGGATTTAATCTTCTACAGAGAGCTGGAAAGGAGTTTCCATAGCGTGAATGCTTTCAGGAAACTCTACCTGGGAGGTGTCTTGGCCTCTGATAAAAAATAACAAAGAATCCCAATTTTTTTCCCATTAGTTCCACCACTTAAACAGGATACTAAGTACCCATTGTTATCGGTGCACTCACAGCCACCATTCAAGAACTTTATTTGTGGGCTGGGGAACCTGGATGGCTGTAGCGGTGTTTACGCTTTGTTGTTCAACAACATTAAGTTCCATCTCAATTATTCCCCACAGGCGATCACGACTAGAGGCCAGGACTAAATAGGTTGTCTGAATGAGAACAGATGAGGATACAGCTATTAAACAAAGAAGTAAATGAATAAACTGAGGTGCGTGTGCAGCTCCTGCCTCTTCCCCTGCGCGACTGTAACGGGGCTCTGAGGAATACAAAGGCGCATGCTGCAACCCGGCCCTGCTCTTGCTGCTGCGGCTCTGACCTGTCCCACGGCATTTCCCGGTGTGGATGTCATTTCATCAGCTCCCTCGGGGAACAGTATTTTTAAGCCATGTTACGGTTCTCTCTTAACGCAAAGGGTTTTTATTAGAGGCGGGGTGGAGGAACAACCTCACACCCAGGTGCTTGCAGAGGACAGAGGAAGGCTCCGAGCCCACACCGGTCAGGGCCCGTCTTGGCAGCCTCTGAACTCCAGAGCGATGCCTGTGTTTTGCAGCACAAACCTATTTCCAATCCAACAATAAGCTGTATTTTCAGGCTGCGCCTTTACTTGCTGTGAGTTTGTCTGACTGACAATTACAGGGCTATCTTTAATACTCCCTTCAACTTTATTATTAGCCCAAGCGAGTCCCAAATGTGCAGAAAATGCACCGAAACGCAGCCAGTGCCTTGGCTGAAGCAGCCGACGGTTGAGATTTTTGCGGTTTAGCACAAGGTGGACAGGACAGCTGCCGGCAAGGTCTGAGCCGCAGGGCTCTGCGGGCAGGAAAGCGCCTGGGACTCAATTCACCTCCTAAGGACAAAGACCCAAGTTGACTCAGCTGCATTTTCAACGTGCGACTTGCGTGTTCGGGGTACCTGAAGCCGTACAACCTATCTCACCCCATCGCTGGGAACTGCAGCAGCCCCACTCCGTGCGTTTTAGCAGCTTGCATTGATCCCGTTACTTCTCGGGAATCATACTTGGAAACTCCACAGAGTTTGCTGGGCACAGGCAGCATCGCGTTCTGTTTCCTCACGGCAAGGGTTAAAACTTTGTCCTCACGCTTTAGCTACCTCTCCATATTTTAATGACCCAAAGCAGTGAACAGAACAATGCTGAGGTCCGGTTGCAGCTAAACCCAAAAGCCCTCAGCCAGTTTGCATTTCAAAGCCAATTTTTACTTAGCAGATTTCTACTTCAAGACAATTGACTGAAGGGGAAATATCGCATTAAAAAAAAAAAAAAGGTGAAAAATGTGACTTAGCGTGTGAAGGCATTTTCTGTGAAAAATGTGGAGCTGTCAGTTTTGGATTAAAAACAAAACCTGCGGTGCTGTTGGCGGGGAGAAAAGCGTGGGGGAGGGAAGGGCTGCGAGGGAGGTGTCGTACTTTACATTCCTGCAGTTAAGCAGAATGGCAGATGGTCAAAATAATACAGTTTTCACCCAACGGACAAGCTCAAGCAATATTCATGCAAGCACCGAACAATGCATCGCCTGCGCATATGAAAAGCAGGGCGGCTGCGGCAGGGCGGGGGGGGAGGCAGGGCCCCCCCGG
>NW_009607438.1:0-16479 GCF_000690535.1 Cariama cristata | reverse complement strand
CGCCTCGGGAGCCAGCACATTCCTTCAGTCTCCAACTTTCTTTTTGGCGAGTCCTTAGCTATGCAATCAACCTTGAAGCTCCCCCGAAACCACCTTGATTGATAGGGAGACAGCAGCTGCGGAGTGAGCAAGTAATAACCACGAAAGATAAAGGCTTTCATACAAATATTATAATTCCACTTGCAAGCTGTCTGGCACGAACTCTAATTACTTGGCCGTCTTGCAAGGGGAGCCTGCAACTTAGAGGAGGGAGAGAAGCAAGGCTGCGCACACCCGCCAGCACGCGCCTGGGAAAATCGGCCTTGTATTTGTATGGATGTTAAGATGCTTGCGAGAGGCTGAGTTTTTTCTTTTTTGCAGTAATACAGAGGAGCGTTGTTTATTTTTCCTCTCTTGCTGTGTTTGTTTCAGAGGGTGCACAGGTAATGTGAAATTATAAGTTGTAAAAACCAAGCAGCAGCTCCGCAATGGTGTAGTAAAATAAAAAAAGATTCGTTTCTGACTCACAGGTGGATCAGCGGAGTGCTTAAAATTTACAACTCAGCCAAACATGTGAGATTTGCAAAAAAGGGGAGGAAAAACCCACCAAAAGCTGCACAGCAACTCCTTCCTGCAAGTCGCAGAGGTGATGCCATGCCATGCAGCTCCCGCGGGCCAGGGGTTGCACCCAGCATATTCCCAGTGGCTGCCCCATCCCCTATCCCCTCCTGTGGTGCCTCGGCCATAAACACTCACACAAGCAGGCCCAGCTGTGACCAAAACGCTTCCCACCGTGGCAAGTGCCGGCATCGGTCGTGCCTGGCAGCAGCTGCCAGGTGGGTGGGTGGGCAGTGGGCACCCCATGGGGCTTGGAGGGAGCGGGAGGAGATGGGGCGGTGGCGAGAGGGAGAGGTAGAGACAGATCCGGAGAGAGCCCGAAAGCCGCCGCAGCCGCGCGCTGAGCACAGGAGGAGCAGGAGGAGGAGGAGGAGGAGGAAGAGGAGAGCTGTTAGTGATGGAGCACAACGCCAGCAGCAGCGGGGCCTGCGGGAAGCATCGCTCTTACCTGCGGCAATTACCGTAACGAGACCATTACATATTCTAATCTAAAGGGAGAGAACACAAAATTGTATAAATACAGGAACAGCACAACCCTTCGCGCTCGCATAAAGGTCAAGCCAGCGGAAACTGGCACCGGTGTCACAGCAAACTCGGCACACGGTGGGCACCAGCTGTAAGAGCAACTCGGGATAGAAAGTTCACCTCAGTGCCCTTAGGGACTTGGAAGAAATGGGTCCCTACAGGCTTTTTCCTTGGCCCTGTTGGTCTGCTGATTGAAAAAAAAGGAGGGAGGAAATGCTGGCAAAAATTGGAATGACTCATCATCTCCAGTCAACTTTTGCCAAGCTTGCCGATACGGCATGGTGGGACTTCAGTAGCCTTTTACTTCAGCTACGCTTCCAACACTGTTAGTGGTCATACAATTGTAAAATCTGAGGCTTCACAGAGACCTAAACCACTATTACACTGATGGCAGGTTAAAAAAAACCCAACAACAGAGACCTCATTAGGCCACACGAGTGGAAAGTCACTTGTACGTGCAAAACCACGTCGTGGGCAGTCGTACGCCTGCACGCATGTTAAGACACACGTGAATGATGGCTCAGGTGCCTCTGTGGTTTCTTACAGGTACAAACGCTTTACGGTGATAAAGGCTTTAAGCTTTAAAAACATGTTCCTTGCAGGAGGGGATTAAAATTTCAGTTAGTAATACAGATAAAAATACACTTTAAATGAAGAGTTATCTTTTGGAAAGGTAGAGATAGAGATCTTCTTGGATTTCCTATGGAGCAAACAAGCCAAGAGCAATGCAGCCGAACTCCTGGGGGGTCCAACCTCTCACCACAACAGGCTGAGCCCCTCCTCAGGGACACCCCATCCAGAAAAACGGAATGAAAAGCATCTTTGCTGTCAGCTCCCTCACAGGTGCAGTAACCTTACAGTGGGGGTTTTTTTGTTATTCTTCTCTCCTCAAATCAACCCAACCAACCCACCAGAAGGTCCTCCTGTGGCTGAAAGTCAGCTTTTCAAGTTGACAATATATTCAGCAACAGCCTGTAACGACTACAGCAGGTACTCACACGGCTTTACAAGACACGGGATCCTTACTGACGTGCTGCAAAGCTGCTCAGTTTGCTTTGAAGAACAAAACAAGGGTGTAATTTGTGTATTATAACGCTACTGAAAATTTGATGAAAAAGACAGTGACTCACTGCTGTGGAAATTTCCCACAGAAATCCTTTGATAAACTCAGGCTATTGCTATTTCTGCTGTGCCTGCCCTTCCCTCACCCCCATCCCTGGACGCAAGCAGGAAAACCCTTCGAGCCTTTCACCGTGTTCACGTACACGTTTAAGGGGCTACGACAGAATCCTGATATTAGGTTCCTTTTTTTTTTTGGATGTGATCTCTGCAGAATTATTCTGCGCTGTCTCTGAAGACCAGCACTGCTCCAGACCCAACTGTTTTTAGCAAGGGGCAAGCAAAACCTAACAAATTGACCCCCTGAGTGTGAATGTGATCTCCCACCCTTAACGCACGGTGGAAAAGCAGCATCCCGCAGCACTGCACCGGCGTTTTCCTTTATATTGCCCTTGCTAACCTGGGAGGGACTGGTTTGACAAACTCAGCACGTTGCTCTTACTTGGTAAACGTTTCTATTGTATGAGAAAAAGACAAGAAAAGTGGGTCTTGATGCATAGCCCAAATACGTAAAAACGGATTACAACATCATGCGTGATCATTAAAGATTTTGGCGCTTTACACTTGAGAAGACCTGTGAAGTTTTCACATCGCCATGACCTATCCCCCCCCCCGATTAACCTATCAGCCATGACAGGTCTGTGGAAATCTTTGTTTTCTTTCCCAGTAAATGTGAAGGTAATAAAATTCCAGAGAGAATCATAGCAGTAAATCCACTTAGCATTTTGACATGCTCTGCTTTCCACTCACAAGGACAGGTGGAAAATACAATATAAGCAGCATCCTAAGCCTGCGCGTTCAAGGGAGTGTATTTTGAAGAAACTACCATTAAATAAAACAGTGGCTGTGTTCATACAAAACCACACACGTTCAGTGGTCTGAAATGCAGATCTCCTGCACAAAGGATGCAGAAGATGGTTTTAAACTGGTTTTAAACCTGCATTGAGATCTTTCCTTTCGCTCATGTCTTTGCGCAAACCCCAAAGGCTTACGAGGTCCAGCCTCAGCAGCCACAGAGAGGATCCCCTGGAAGAACTGGAAGCCACTGAAAGCTGGCAGCTGGGCAATGGCACAAAATGTCACTTGTCGGTTAATATTTGAAGAGTCTTTCCATCAGCTGAATTTACACAGCCCCCTTTCCCCCCTAGACCCACGAAAATACTGGTGAAGAAAGAAGGACGTTCGAGCCAACTGCCCCAAGCCTGCACCAGCACCTTAGGGCAGAGGTGGACCATGGCTGCTCTCTGGAAGGTGTTGGGGGAACGATGGTTGCTTTCTGGAAGGTGTGGTGGGACGATGGTTGCTCTCTGAAGGTGTTGGGGGACGATGGTCGCTCTCTGGAACACGTCGGGGAACAGCTCAGCCCTGCCCATGTTGGAAAGCCAGTGCCGCAGAAGTCAGGCTGTGCTTGCAAGGCCAGCAGAAGTCAAGGGCAGTTTCTGTATCTGCTTCCCCTGACCTGATTGGACCCGAAGTGAGGTGCTGCAACAGTCGAAACATTGGTAAATGAGGAGGTTTGCTCCACTGTTGTTTGGTGATGAAAAATAAAAAAGTAGTCCCTTAAAAAGCTAGAACTGAAGCAGGAAGAAGAATCTGAAACTATAATCAAGGGTAGAAACAACCCTAGAAAAAGGACTCGCTCCCAGCAGAGGTGATGAATGCTTGACACCATCACGGACCCAGCCTTCACGTTACAGAGATTTGGAAATAAACCCTAAATGTACACATCAATGTTCTAATTAGTCGTGTCTTGGAGCAGCCGTTAATTAGTTCTGCACTGGTCAGTCAGCCAGAGGGACCACAGCAAGTGTCAGTGGTTATTTCTCCTTTTGCACGCAGGCAAATAACAGGCAGTGCAGCCTTAAACCACTGTCCAAAGCCTCCCGGCCGGGTGCCAACAGCCCGCGGCAGCAGGACAGCACCGCGCCGGCTCTCTCCAACGTCGCGGCCACGGGGCCGACGTGCGTCAGCACAGAGGAAAAATGCAAAGGGGCCACATTGCCTGGAGCTTTCTTGCAAGCTGACAGCTCGAGCAGCTGGAGCTGTCACCCGGCAGAAGAGAGAGGCCCGTCAAGCTAATATTTTTTCCCATCCCAGAGCTGATTGCGAGGGAGGAAGGCCTCCCCTTGCCATCTCCTCTCCCAGAGATCGTAGCTGGGAGAGCTCCCTCTGAGACAATCAATTAAATGGAAAAAAGAAATGGCCCAGGCGGAAAGCCCTGCTGTGGCTCTCACACCCTCTCCGCTGTAGATCCTGAGGTTACACCGGGCTTGAGGGAGAAGCAAGCCCAGCACCTATCCAGCCTCGGGGGACAAGTCCAGGCTGTACGCCCTCAAAGGACAAAACTGCCCTGGCACCCCGAGCGGTCCACAGCCGCTCTGCAGGGAGCTGCACAGTGACGATGCAACGTCCTTACTGTTCTGCATGGATTCGTACTCTTCTGAACCAGGCCCCATCATCCTGGTGTAAACTGACATCAGACTGTTCAAGTCAGAGGAGCTATAGGGGGGGACAGAGCTGATGCCACCCAACAATTGATGGTATTTACTATCACTTTGCCCTATTTAGTGATAGACCATTTCTAACCCTTACAGGGATGCTAAGAATTTTACTAATTCAAGAAAGTATTTCTCTTTCATGAAAAAATGCAAACTATTATACTGTCAACATGCATAACCTTCGACTTTTTAAAAACATAAAAACATAAAGGGTCTGACCTATTCATTCATATATAACTACCAGCAAGGTGTTTAAACTCTTCAGTCTGCTAACTGCATGAGTAGATTAATGAATTAAGGAAGACACCACAGCCTGGAAAAGACTTTTCACTCACTGCCTGAAGCTGAAAGAGGAAAAATGGTGTTTCTAATTTCTCGTGTTGTTTTTGTGACTGTAACAAGTGCTCATTGCTTTGCCCCTCAGCAAAATTACGATCGTGTTTATAGCGTCTGTGTGTCGTCACAGAAATCATTGTGATTTCTCTGTTCTGCCATTGAAAGATCCAGAAAGTGGATGAGAATTGCTGTGCCATGTTATTAGAATATGCTCATGCAGGTTTCCGAAAGTGCAAAGAACGGAAGGAGGTAATGGAAAATATGAAATGGATTTATTCCATGTGTCTCATTGAAAGGCATCTCTGGGGAGAAAGGGTAAATTTGGGGTTACTGCAGAACATCCTCACTTTCCTCCTTCATTAAATCAGGTAATTATGCTTGATTCAATTGAAAATTTCATTTGGCACCTTTTCATTCTCTGCTATCAGGCAGCTACCATGGGCCAAGAGAGAATTCCCCCAAGCAGGAAAGGATCATCCGCCACTGGGCTTTGTCTCTTTGCGATGCTGAGATGCAGACAGAGCCTCAGCAAGTTCTCAGGTGAGCTGGTAACTCCCAAGGAAGGAACATAGTGATGGGAGACCTCCGTATTTCTGAGCCAAGGGTTTGGAGGCTGGCAGTGACGGAGATGGTTATGAAACTGCCAACGAGAACAAGTTAGGGGCTACATGCCTGCAACAACACGGTGCAGCGTTCGGTTGCTGGGCCCTGAACGTTCCCCTGTGGTGGTGAAAAAGTCCAGGCAGGACGTAGCTCTGTGGAAGAGGGACAGGAAAGCTGCAAATGGATCACTGATAACCAAGACCACAGGGATAAGGAGCATCTCCTGAATCCCTTGTGCAGCCTCAGGATCCCTCCGAAGGTGGCCTGAGCAGCCAGCTGGGACAGGCCGCTCACCCAGCAGTGAAAGATGCTCTAGTTTGCTGAAGATCAGCTGTCAGAACTACCTGGATTAAACAGAGAGGGGAAGCAGGCCAGGTCCCTGCAGCTCCTCCTGAATACCCTTCGCAGGGAAGGGGAAAAAAAAAAAACAACCACACACCTTGAGTCCTGCCTCCTTTGGTAACTCTTCCCACTCCTCTCCTCCACCTCCCTAAGCTTTTCCTCTTTGTTTACTGCCTGGACAACCTCTACAATTGCAACGTCTGGCACCTACGATTGCACATTTTCCTTCTCATCTACTGAGAACTAAGTTCACACAGATGTCGCAACGAGCTCTGTGCTAACGACTTAACTTCTTGTGCTTCCTTCCACATTTAAGGGCAACACCTGTAGGAAGGATTCGGCACTGAGGTTTCAAGGCCGTGTCAAAGCTCCATGGCAGCATCCCGGTCCGGTCGGTAACAATTGCCAGATGGTTTCAGCACCGCCTCTTCTCGCAGTGGAAACAGCCAAGCAGTGGGCTCCTCGCTGCCAGGGGAGTCTGGAATTTTCTAAGTCCCAGTTACTAGAAACTAATTTTTCAGTTTCAGGCAACACTGTCATATTGATCAAACCCAACACTTGGCATGTGCTGCGTATCCTGTAATATCATGGCACGGCTATGCATTTTCAGATGGGTATTTTTTTCAGCTCCATCCGGCTTCTCTAAAAATATGCAAAAATATTATACACAACAGGGAGAGGCTTTTATTGCACCTAGTACACAGAACTGACAAAACATCCTACAGATTTTCAAGGAAAATGCACAGACAAAGAAGTAAAAAGACTCAGAAAAACCAAACCAAACAAAACCAAAAGGAATGATTGCTCAGTTAGCATTAAAAAGAATATAAGTCTGTTTAAGACAACAGTTACTCTGGGTTTTGTTTTGTTTCTGTCAAAAATATATTTTAAAATTACATGGTCATCTGAAATATTCCTTTTGCTTCAAAGTCGGAAAGGTAAAAATCAGCACCTAGCAAAAAGTGTTTTAAAAGAAGCCAAATCTTGTTGGTTGTACATTCAAGTATTTTCTACAAGAAATTTAAGCATGTAAAAGTCCGGAGACAAAAGAAAAACATGTGTCACCTTTTCAACAAAAAGGCTGCAAAATATCAGTTTTATGTAAATAAGCAGGCACGGCTTCCAAGGCTTTAAAACCAGGGAATTCTGAAAACGTCTATAGTTCCTCAACTCAAGTGTTGCTCCTGGGCAATGCTATAATATTCATTAAAGAATCCATTTATCAACAGATACCACATGTCAGAGTTTTCCAGCACAGTTTTCCTGACACTCCACTGAAAACGATGCTTTAAAAAAAATGAAAATGGAAAGCAATAATCCGAGATGCTTTTGCCTGCCGTTTCATTCCACAATAGCTATTAGCAACTAAAAAAGCAAAGATTTACACTATATCCTTTCTGATAACGTCAAGCATTATGCTTTATTTTCCAAATCATTAGCATGCACAAGAATGACCTCATGGTGAACAGATGCACTTGGATATGGCAGTGATTAGATCAGTCCTCTCAGCAGTCAAGTGTGCCCATTTCAATTAACCCTTTGAAGCACTAACTGCGAGTCTACACCACTGAAAAGCAGGTTTGTAGGTTCTCCTGAATGTACAAATCTACTCTTCTAAGTGTAAAACCCTCAAATGTAAATCTTTCTCTAGTAGAAAAGTTCTCTCTTTTCCTTTCTAGAATATCCGACTCCTTCCATTTTCTAAGGGTTAACACGATTCTGGCTTCTGATCTCAAATGAAAAAAAAAACCAAAAACAAACCCAACAAACCAACAAATGCTTTTTAGTCAGCAGAGGTAATTAAAGTTGGAAGCCTTTTGTATCTGTTTGTGCCTGTCTCAGTTTTATGATTTTTTTAAAGGACACACAAGTATTTTGTTGAATAACCTTTTTTTTTTTTTTTGGCTGAGGGAGCAAGAACAGCAAAAGACAGCAGCTTAAAACCCCATCCTCTAAAACGAGAGAAATCTGCAGAGGGAAAGGATAAGAATAATTCAATAGTGTTGGATTACTGAGGATTTCCTGGGCTGACTCTCATACCCAGCCTAATTAAAATACAGCATGTAATGTACCAGTTTAACAACAAAGGACCGTATTCTCATCTTTTGTTCCTAATCTGCACATCCCCTAAATGAGTTCAGGGATGTCCGTTCTGCCTACCAGGCTGCGTTTTCAATGTTCAAGATATACAGGGCTACTTATGATACATATAGGAGGTTTAAGGTTCTACTTCTGAAAACAGCAAAAGGGGTCAATTGGATGATTTTCGTGCATAAAATGCAGCACCTGCAAGACTATTTGTGATACGGGAGACTAAGTCAGGGCACACTTGGAAGAAACCCACATCCCATCTGAATCTGGGGGAAGCATCCCTAGAGGCAGCATTGGAAAACATAAAAACATTTAGTTCAAATAAATAGATCATAGTTACTAATACACCTATAATGTATGTCATTAACAGCTACACATTCAATTAATTTAACGGTCTTGATTTGCTTCTTAGACTGTGTTAACTACTAAAAACAATCTTAGTTTAATAAAAAGCGTACTTACTCATTGACCCTTTCTATTGTGCACGTGTACACACGGCAATGACAGGATACAATCAGGTGGTATTAAGAATAACGTCAAAGGAGAATTAATCTTAAATTTACCTGAAAAGTTTAAGCTAGGCAGGGTTAGTAGTATCAGCTGGCTTGTTACTTGAGAAGGGGAAACACAGACCTGTGTCAACTCCATACATTTATTGCTCTGCGATTCATTTTTTGTGTTTCAGAGTAGAAATATCCCTTTTACATGAAGAAATGGCCCATCTGTATTTCTTAAGCGTCAGACAACCAATTTTGCAGGCACAGGACAGGTGAATCTAAGCTTGGAGGAGAACTAACTGCCCGCAGCATGGGGGGAGAGGCTATGTGCTGGTAAAAGCAGAGCTGCCACTGTTCACAGCCTGAGACCGTCCTGCTTGCCCCCAGCTGTGCCCACACCAACAAGGGAACTAGCGGCTCCAGAACAGTTTTTCATCTCTTTCTAATCATTAACAGGGATGAATAGATGGCTGCAAACTTAGTCAAATTGCACCCGAGCTGGTTCTTTATTTATTTCCGGAGGCTGCCGGTATGTTTGTAGTACCCTGCCAATCTAAACCACGATGACCGTGGCAACAGGCACGGCTGAGGCAGATGCTCGTGATCCGTACGCGGCTCCGCACAAGGCTCCCTGCTCGTGGGACGGGAACTCGCCCGAGCGGCAACAGCAACAGCAGCTGACTTGCGAGGTTTACATTCAGCTTCCTTGCTGATTGCCAGGATGGCATTCGATGGAAAATACATCCTAGTGGCAACGACTGACACAGCTCTTGGTAATATTCAACTAAATATGCAAGTAAATCGGTAGGTAACATGAGGAGACTCTCTGAAGCAAAGATTTTGATGCCAGAAGTCATGACTGTCCTCCAGTTTCTTTGTGAGCGTGAAATAAATTCTGACATTCAGAAGTCCGAAAATCGGGACCTGACTGTGGTAGGTTTTGCTCTTAAAAAAAATAAAATCATGAAATCATAAAAACGCATTCAGGTACTAACAATTTAAACAGTGTTGTGAAAAACTTAAGTAGATATGAGGAAACATTTACAGTATTTTTGGCATACAAAATATAGCGCAGACTTTAGAACGTATGACTATGGCATTATCAAATGAATCTGTCCTTGCTTGTTGGACTAAATTTGTATACAATAACATCACAGTGTGCTGTAAGAACATGAAAACAAAATACAATTGTAGAACAAAACATTTAAAATATATCAATATAGCTACATTTTTATTTGCTGATACACCACCAGATAAACGATTCAAAGTGCTAACAACACTGGGCATGAAATCTACATTTCTATTGAAACTGATAATTTTTTTTTTGTCTCAGACTTTTGGCAGAGTATATAAAAGAATTTAATTCACAGCTGTTCTACTTTTTAATGTAGAAAACATTAATCAAAGCTTTAAGTTATATGCTTTTCTAATGTTGTTTAGTATTCCAGTTCAACAAAGATCAATAGAGGCCATCCCTGTGTTTCTTGACGCCTCTCCAGGAAGCAGAGGCGCGATTATGTAAATAGCACCGGTTCCCCTTTACTTCTGCCAGCTTGCTTATCTCCAAAGCCTTCTGCCTGCTGCTCCTGGCGACCAATGCAAGGCCATGCATATACCTCTTATCTCCTAACAAGGCTCTGAAAGCTCGAGGATTGGAGCCAGTAACGTTAAACAATGATGCAGGGTTGATTTTATTTGTAAGTGATTTATTTTAGTAAATTTAATTTCTTCCTTCGATTTTTCAGTTTAGATGGAAGATATTTGCTAACGAGTCAGACTAAAGAGAAATAGAGCAGATGTCCGGCAACATTTATACAGGTTTGAAACAATCTATTAAACAATCGCAAAGAGTAGCAGGGAATAATTAGAAAGTGCCAGTTTCACCCTATGAGTGTAAAAAAGGGATTAAGGAGTCTTTGTTAGAGAGTCCAACACACGGCAACCATATACTTTTTGGAGGCTAGAAAAACAAACCTTGAGGGTACTAGAAATCTGCATTTCAGAGTCGAAGCTTCCTTTCAGGAGATGTTTATTTAAACTCAATTAAAACAGCAAAGTAGCCGTTCATATCTTACTGACTGCATGCTAACTTAAAATCTCGATAGGGCACATAAGGAATAAATTGCCAGAGTTCAGCATTACATTTTAATCTTTCATTAGGGCTGGTGAATGATGATCAGTGTTCATGTGTGTGTACAGACGTATAAACACACATGCACGTACGTATATCCATATCTATATTAAAAACAAAACCCAAACAGGTTCCAGGCCAGGTGTTGGAAGGAAGCCTCAAATTTGCTCATCTATATTTAAGGGAAATGTTAGCATACTGCACGCTGCTATGATTTTCTAACAGAACACTGTTCTTACATTTCTTTTGCATTAATCCCTGACCCTGGTATCTCAGCAGCATAATCCCCATTTAGCATTAGTAGCAACGGCTTCTACTGCGAGGAACTATTTTTCGATAAGTAAGCACCGATTCAGGCATAGCTTTTGAACAACATATTCCCAGCTCAGCAAGAAACCCACACTCCTGAATGAACCAGAGCACATTACTGAGAGAAAGTTCATTAACCTTGCTAGATTCGGGGGTTAACAGGATAGCTGAAGAAAGGAGCAGACTGAATAGCTCTGATGCAAAACAAATTAAAATGAATGTCATCATTCCTTTTGATATTCATTAGTTGATTCAGGGGAAGAATGGTCTTCTTAAATTTGCAAGCATTTATCTACAAAAAACAGGTGTACATCTGCTGCTCAAGTGCTTCTTAGTGCTAAAGAGAAGAATAACGTGCAGAGACTCACCAGTTCCACCGAGGGAGTAGCTGGGAGAGGGAGAAAAGACCTGAGCGGCAAAATCCTCAAATGTCATTACTTCTTTATGGTTCTGGATTATTGCTTCGAGATACAGAGCTCTTTCCTCATAACTGCAACGACCAGGTTAAGGAAACGTGTGTGCAGAATTAAATGCTGTTACACAACATCCACAAACACCAGCACTTCAGATCCACAGCAACATTAACCAGGTTGTACATGGGCATGGAAAAAAGGGAACTAAAATTGCCCAATGCCGCTTAACAGCTCTGAATGCGAGCGACGAGGAGTCGACACACTTAATGGCTTGAAATTAAGGGTAATACCTTTTAGCTTCATGAATGAAAAGCAGTGACTCAGTAGATCTGATAGATTATTAAAGTTACCGAGGGCAGAAACAACCCCCCCCTCGACGGCAAGTTTTTTTAAATCGAAACCCAACTTTTAACAGATGAGCTCTGGCATTATGGAAAGTTCCTGGTACACAATATTCCTATTACAATGACCCTGTCAGACAAGAAAAATTGTGAGATTGGAGAAACAAGGTAAGGGACAGAGGAGAAACCCCCCCACGTATTTATTTGATCGCTGTACTTCTTAAAAGAAATTAACCGTAATAAACACAATTCCTGGAAGCGTGAAGTTTATATTTACAGCAGGTGGTAGAAGGTGTCATCTTATGTATCCTAAATCAATGATGCACGTTGGAAAAATTCACCCCACAACTTGCACGCATTATAGTCTGCATAATGCAGACAACAAAGCAATCTAAAATCAAGACTATTGCCTTTTAATTAAAACTCGGCAACCTGGAACACACAGCATTCAAATGTGTAATCAAAAACCAGTCACCAATAAAACTTACAAGCGTAACAAGCTGAAGCAACTTTCCAGCTGTCTTAATAGGACCCCTGCTTGCGGCAGCTTTTCACAGTGGAGAAAGCAAATCTTTTCCTTTTGTGTGCAGCTTCTGTTTTCTCAGAAGGTGAATCATACACTTCCAATAACAGGATAACGTCTGAAACAAATCTACAATGGGCTGAAGAACCTCACGTATGACTTTATGAATTAATGCTTGCAGAAGCCAGTATGACATCTCATTCTTCATTTCCTCATTTAAAACAAAAGTTTTCAGAACCTTATTGTGTTTCTGTTATGGGGAAATGTATTCTAACTCTGCAAGACTGTTAGGTGGGAGCAAAGGCCAATTTAAATTTAGAAATTAGGAGCAGCGAGAATAACAGCAGCGACAACGTAATGCAGGTGAGGGTATTTAAACTGAAAAGCATTACTAATTAATATTGAAGTGCCATTTGTGACTTTCATTACCTGAACAAAACCACTCTGAAACAGCATTTAAAAAAAACAACAACAAAAAAAGAGTAAAGCGGTACTTGAAAATAGGACACCATGGTCTAGTGTTGCACCTCAAGCGGAATAAGCAAAGTGCGTCTTAATTGTATGCAAGTTCCTATAGGCGTGGTGGTAAAAAAGACAAAAGAAAAAAAAGAAAAAAGAAAAAGGCATTTTGCTTTTAATGCTAGCAGAGGACGATTGATATGTGATAAATCTTCTTATAAACTTCCCGTGGAAGCCTGAAGAAAGAAAATCAATACATAGCATTTCAGAGTTTGCACCTGCTGACAGTGTTATTTGCTTAGTTTTTCTTTCTCTTTTCCCTAAGCCCAGGAGAACGCATTCCTGATAGCGCAAGCATTAGCCTGCCTGCGTTTGGGGCTGCCTCCCTATTATGGGCTGAACTCCTGATGACTCTTGTTAATGAATAGGCTGCCAAACTTCCTAGGAAAGGAGGCACACGCCTGGGTCCTATTCTAAAGGGACTGACGGATGCCATTCACTTCTCATTATGAAGATGCTTATTCCACGGCGCGCTCGGCTGTTGCCAGGGCTGTGCGGAACGCGCGGCCGGAGGAGCGCAGGCCCCGTTAACAGCGGGATGCGGGGGGCTGGCGGGGCCGTCTGGCGAACAGCCCCTCCGACATGGAGCTGGCACGTGCTGGCGCAGCGGGAACAGACCCAGGCGTGACAAATTACTGAAAGGGCTCGGCTAAACTTGGGGCTGACGACCACCTGAGCCTGCGGACCGGCCATCAAGCGCTCGATTCATTGCACAGCCTTTTAGGTTGCGGTCTGCTTGTGGGTCCGCTTTAAACAAGGCAGGGAGAACTATAAAGGCTTTTCATGCTATGCCTAATAATATCCTGCTGTTTAATGAAAGACCTTGCACATCTAACACATAAGCGTACAATGCGCAGAACAACTGCTAACACACCAGAAGTTTGTCCCGATTTTGCTAAATATTGCACGGAAAAAAAAAAGAGAGTGAGATTTTTGACAAGGTTAGCTTTACATCTCGTAAAATCCTTATTTATGAGGTGGAAGATGCTCCTAATGACACAAAAGACTGGGAAAAAAACCACTCGGTCAAACAGCTGGGCAGCTACAGGAGAGGCATCTGAAAAATAACGCACCAGGCTGAGTTTAAACCAAGGTCCAGAGAGCTGTGCAGATCGATCAGCACCTTTAGAGGCATACGAGGAAGATCCCAATTCAGTGCCGCTCTTGCAGATTAAAAAGCTGAAAGCAGCGGGTGCAGATACCACAGACTTGGCAAGGAAGACCGCTGCATAACCTGGCTTTTCTTCATCACCACCCTTCTCAGCTCAGCACAATCCTGATGTCTCTCCTGGGCTTCCCTAAGCCCGACTACCATGAACACCAGACAGCAGTGACTCCTGCCATACGGGCAGCGAGCGAGATGCTCGTGCTAATTTTCACTTACAGCTGAATCTAAAAAGCATTAAGTCACTGCAGGAAAATGACACTAAACTCTGTTGTCTCTATTTTAATATACATGCATACTAGGGAAAACAGTTTGGAGTCATTAAAAAAAAAAAATTCAACTGAAGTTTTACCAGAGTTCAGGAATTTTAACAGAGGCATTACGAACATAATAAACAAGCTGTAAAGAAGTCTCTGAAAAATACCTCCAGCCTGCAAACATAAGTCAAAAAAGCAGTACGACACCACGAATACCATCTGATCCCTCACGCAAAATCTTTGTTCTGTAACTTATTCAAGTTGCCCTTCCTGTACGCAAACAAAACCACCGTTTTGCTACTTAACTGTGTTCTTGTCAGAATATTCTGTAGGCGTCACTACGTTAGTCATCTGTCAGATACCCTGGAGTCCCAAGTAATGTATTTTGAGGATCCAAGAGAACGTAACATACCCAAAGAACAGTAACCTGAGATAGATGGAGGGGGAGGAGGGACAGAGGAGAAGACTCAGCATTTCAAGACCGTTTGTACAGGAGCAGTCTGAAATAGTAGTTTTCAATTGCAGCCTCAAGAAGCTTCATATTTATCACCATGTAAGAACTCTTTCATCCAGATAATCACCAGTGCAATACTTGATCTGTCAAAACTGCAGCCCTTGTAAATGTGCTCTGCCTTTATCCTTAAGAACCAGTGATGCGATTTTACTTACTTATACGTTAGAACATTAAGCTGAACCTTTTTAATGTGAAATTTGTGTCATCTCTCTCCTGTGAGCTTTCAGCACAGCGTATCTCACACAAAGACGCCCACAAACGCTAAGCCTCGTTGCATCGTATGCTCAGAGTGCCGTATAAACTACTGCTTTTTAAAAACCACAACACATATATCAGCAAACTCCTATTCCCAGCTCGTTGCTATGCCCTGGGTCTAGCAGGGCCAGAGAAAGCCTGAAGTGCCTGGCTGGCTTTTCTACAGAAGCCTCAAGGCTAGATTGCTGAAGTGAAGCATGCAAATCATTTTCTGAAGACGGTCTGGCTGCAGAGAGGATGGGTTATGATCTTGAACCCTACCCTGGTGAAGAAGCTGGACAGCTGGCTTCCCTGATTAACTAAGTCCCCATTTATCTGAAGGTTTTGGGCGTCCCCTGAGATCTTCAGATAAATGGAGTTATACTAGACATTCAAAGGAGCTGATCAAAAGCAGCCTCTTTTAATATGTATGGCAATTTGACCCACCTCTTCAACGACTGCATTATTTTACATTTTGCTTCTACCAAGGCAAAACTCCAGAGCAAAATGTTTCCAATAGGCACAAACATTTTTAGATATTTCATATATTAAACAACGTAGAGATTCACACAAGGTGTGAATTATTGAATACGTATAACTGTGGGAGAGCAGGAATTTAGCTCCAATTTGAATACAGCAATCAAATCTCAGTATTTTAATATTACGAATTTTTATAACTGTTTTATCAGTTTATCAATTATTTTAATAGTTCAACCATACAATGTAAGCTGTTTGAAAAAAATCATTAAAACGCTATGATTAACTATTTGCAATAAACCCTGTCCTCTTATTGCAAGCAGTAGGATGATCTGTGAAGTTCTGTGGTGAAACACATGCGAGATCTCTTTCCAGGCAGAGAATCCAAAAGAAGACAAATGGCAGAATTTTTTGAAAATTCACCAGAGATGCGGGTACCAGCCAGTGCACGGCTCTGCCCTACAAGCATCACTTCCACATTTAACCTCTACAACGTACAGCCAGTTTCAGATATACGGTTTAAAACTTAAAGACTTTGAAAAGTCTTCAAAGTCCTCATCTTCTGGGTTCTGCAGGTGAACCGAACCATCCTGGGGTCAAAATCTGGCCAACGTTTCCCTCTTTGCACATATACACAATATTAAGTCGTAAATAACTACGTATTTAGAAACAGAGGGATATATAGAAGACGATTATTCAAACAGATCCTGAAAATTTAGAACTTTCGCTTATTAACCTTAACTCTGTGCTGACCTCAAGCAAAAATATCAGCTACCCATCACCGCTGATGGTAATGGTCAGCAATTCCCTCCTCACACTATTTTTAGAAAATAAAAATATTTTGGCAACATTTATATGCTCTCACCAACATATGGAAACAACTGTGTATTTTGTTGACACAGCACTTTTCATGCAAATAAAAGACAAAATTATTTGTGGGTTTGTGAACAGGCAAAGAAAGAATCGACTGGCTGCTCTCCACGGCTTG
>NW_009607437.1:0-7439 GCF_000690535.1 Cariama cristata | reverse complement strand
CCCTCTACAACTACCTGAAAGGAGGTAGTTGCGGGGGTTTCACTCTGAGATCTCTTCCAACCATAATGATTCTGTGATTCTGTGATTCTATGATCTGAAGACTAAATTCCTAATTAAGCTCTTGTCATAGCAGACTGCAGTGGGCAATTTTTCCCCTCCTAAAACAAGTGTTCAATCTTGGTAGGCCTTGTGAAGTTAAACATAACTCCCTTTAGAAAACATGAGGAGCCCATATATTGGAGATCCAAGCCTCAGATGAGTAAATACAGTGAGCTTTAGCTCAGGCTAAAAGACTTTTTAGAATGGTGTCTTAAAGTATAGTTTCTTCCATTTCAGGTTTGCAGAGGCAGTACCGATTAGATGCCTGTGCTGGTTTGGGCTGAGATAGAGTTAAATTTCTTCATAGTAGCTAGTATAGGGCTGTGTTTTGGATTTGTGCTGGAAACAAGGTTGATAACACAGTGATGTTTTAGATATTGCTGAGCAGTGCTTACACAGTCAAGGCCTCTTCTGCTTCTCACCCCACCCCACCAGTGAGTAGGCTGGGGATGCGCAAAAAGTTGGGAGGGGACACAACTGGGACAGTTGGGATATCCCATACCATATGATGTCATGCTCAGCATATAAAGCTGGGGGAAGAAGAAGGAAGCAAGGGGACATTCAGAGTGATGGTGTACGTCAAGTAACCATTACACGTGATGGAGCCCTGCTTTCCTGGAGACGGCTGAACACCTGCCTTCTGATGGGAACTGCTGAATGAATTGCTTATTTTGCTTTGCTTGCATGTGCGGCTTTTGCTTTACCTAGCAAATTGTCATTATCTCAGGCTGTGAGTTTTCTCACTTTTGCTCTTCCTGTTCTTTCCCTCATTCCACCGGAGGTGAGGAGTGAGCGAGAGGCTGTGTGGGGCTTAGCTGCTGTTTGGGGTTAAACCACAACAATGCTGTACCATTCTTCTATCTGCAAAATCTCTAAAGCTTCAAAAAGTATAAAATTTTGCTCTGCAATGGCACATTTCCAGAGCTTCTAGCAGATCTCCACGAGGATGTCATGATTGTTTTCTAGGACTTCATGTAGAAAATCAGACATAGTATTTTCCCTAAAAATTGCTTTTCAGTATAACTAACTATAGGCATGAAATTCAGCAGGCTGAAAATCATAGGCACCTGTAGCTCAGAGCATAGGTAGCCTCAGTTTGCATCTCCTCAGAAGATCAGTAAAAGCTCCGTCTGCAAAAAGCTACATAGAGAGATCCTTTGACGCATGACATAATCACATTCCCATCCTTTTAATATAGACTGTGTGGATGTATTATAATTCTAGTTTCCTAAAAAAATATTACTCACTACAAAATCAGTGCCTCACTGAAGTCCAAGAATACTTCAGCAACGATATTACCTTTATCAATGTAATCATCAAAAGATGATTAGAGTCATCAAAAGCATCCACAGAGAGTTTGCTTGTCCTAGTTCATTGAATCTTTAACATTCTAGAGACTGAGCTGTGAATTATCAAGTGTGTCAGGGGAAAACTGGTTTTACAGTTCTTTAAGCAATCATACAGTCTTTTTTGTCTTTCTTTTATGATCTTTTTCTCATTTTTGTTTGTTTTTGGTTTTGTCTGTTCTTTTTCTGTGGCAAGTGAAGAATTTCCTGCTGCTTTCATTATTAATGCAGACAAGGACCACGGAACACTGAAAGCCAGAAAGCAGAGCTGCTGAAAGATGTTTCTGAGTTTTGTTTTCTTTAATGATGTGGAGTAGCAATGAAAATAATTTCACTCATTGGAATCCAAACTGAAATACTGTGAATGTTCAAAAGTCATAAAAGATGTTGTTTACTTTGTTATAATAGTGTATGTATCCATTAATTAAAAGCACTAACATTGTGTAATTTTCAACACTAATTTCTCAACTTTCTCCTGTGCACGTAGGCAGGTTATTTTGTTTCACAGGAGTATAACAGTACGATCTTTCTGTTAGGTTGGTAAAGGAACAAAAAACCATACTGCCTGTAGTCAGCCTTATTTTTAGATTTACATATATTTATTACTATGTTCTTCAACAGACTCTCACATGCAGGCACAAAAAAAAAAGAACATTTTTTCTGGTTATTTTTGGGGGCTTTTTCTTGGTTGATTGGTTGGTTGTTTTTTGGTTTTGTTTTTTTTTATTTTTTTTTTTAACATCATTGCAAGGACTGTTACGTCCTTCAGAATGGACATAGAGGAAGCAGTGAATGAGTAAATGTTAGAAGTCATTGCAGAGGGGGACTTCAGCAGCAAAAATGGGGAGAGATTTTACTCCATCCTTGCAGTGCCAGGAGCATTGCAGAAACTCAGCAACTCGGATTATATTCCCAGATGCTGGCATTTTTGCATGTTGGTGAGAACAGAAAAATGCCATAAATTTATAAAGAGCTCAATAATGTTTGTTATTAGTTTATTCATTCATTTTCTAGAACTAACTTCTGAATTTCTGTTAGTTGATGAAAGATCCCATTTCCCTTTCTAGTGATTTCTTTAGGATGTGTTTTTAGTCATTAAGTTTGGAAAGTTAAATCACCCTATAGACTTAGATATCCACAGGCAAGGACAGTTTCATACTTATTTGTGTGTATTCTTATGTATTTTGTAGTCATGATGATTAAGTCAGTCTTGTGGATTTTGCAGTCCAGTGCATGCTTTGGGCATGTCTCTATGGTAGAAGAGAACATCATGATAGAGTCCTCCAAACAGGCCTTAGGAGAACTGCTCCATCCCAAAGACCCAACAAACTGACTGGCAGCACAAGGGTCTTAGAAGAAAGGTTCATAAATCTCCTTAGAGGCACTTTATCTTCCCAGGAAAGGCCTGTTAGTACATGCTCAGCACTGCATGAATACAACTATGCTGTTTCTACCTCTAGAATTTTTTTGTTTAGCAGGAGTAGGGAGATCTCAAGCCATACTGGATGAAAACCCTATTATACTAAGCAAAGTACATAATAGATCTGCCCTCTGACACTCTGTGACATGTCTTTTGAGGCACTGTGAGGCAAATTGATTTCCTAAGTGTATGCCTTGAGTGACATGACTTGCTTTTTTCCCTCCACAAAAGGACGTTTCCTTGCAGTGCTCTTTAGTGCAGTGGGACTCAATGCTGAATAAAGCATTTCCCATTGTAAGAACAAGAGCAGAATCTAACCTTTAATTGTTAGCACATTGGGGCTACAGACAAGTGTCTACAGGAACACAAGAAATTTCCTGTGAAAGTCAGACTGCCTGCTTATTTGGCTGAGAATAAAGTGAAGAAAACTTCCATTTCTAGATAAAATGCTGTATGGGGTTGGATGTTTTCCCCTCCCCCTCTGTCTCTTTAGATATGTTGGCAGCTGGGAAGATAATGTGTGCCACTACAATATCTGCAACATTATCAGAGAGAGAAAGGGAATGGTCACATCCCCATCACGGTAATAATCTGAATCTATTCCTAAGGCATCAGCGTCTTCACCCAGTCTCTGCCTGAGTGACAGCTCAGAGTCTGCAAAGGCATCACAAGCTATCCTGGTACACTATGAGCAGTCAAGGAGGTTGACAGCTGTTTATAAAAATCAGCATAGGCAGTCACTTTTTTCAAACCAATTTTCAATCATTTTTACATCTATGTACGTGTATGTATAATATCTATGTGGTAGCCTGATGCGTTCTGTATGAATTAAGGAGGATTTCCATCTATAACTTTTTGTGATATCTTTTTTGTTCTTTCTTTTTTTTTTTAAGAGCAAATCTATCCATCAAGGATGAGGTCCTGTTGTGCTAGCTACCATGTAAATTTTCACTAAGAAGATGACAGATTCACAGTAAGGAGAGAAAACAAAACGTAAGGAAAACATTACTGTGCCTAAGGGGATGAAGTGGGGAATTATTAGATGAATATTGTAGGACTGAGGAGATCAAAATAAACTAGGAAGTCTACTACATGGTTTAGGAAAGTCTGACTTTCTTTTGTGTTTGCCTTTCTTCGGCCAAGGTTTATAAGACGTATTTAAGCCCATGCTTTATTTAAGTACATGATAATTTTTTTTTTTAAGCCCTTTACAGAAATTTTAGTGGGTCAAACTTTTGTTGTTGCAGATTATGACTGCTGGCATGCTCAGGGCACTAATATTCTGCTCACATTTTAAACATCAGTTCATATCAGAAAGTAGTATCAGACAAGGCTCAGGGGTGACTCCAAAGGCATAAAACAAGGAGTACTAAAGGTCAAAGCTGAAGCAAATTTCCAAAACTATTAAGGGAATCATCTGCTTAGCTTCTAGAAGGTCACAGACAGCTATCTACAAGTTTTTGTTTTTACATCTTAGGGGTGAAGTAAGCCAGTGTGAGAGAAATTATCTGCACTGAAGATTAGTTTACATACAACTCAGGTGCTTGGGTCCATAGCCATGACCTAAACATATGTATTCTTCGCACAGGATAAACTCTGTGCAACAAGAGTATACTTTCATTATGAAACAGAAGTTTGCCTCAGAATTCCTTAGCCCAAATCCTCAGTAATGTCCCAGGAAAAACTTGAGTCTGCATCAACCACAGGTTTTAGGGCACACAAGGCAGAAATTATTAACAGTACATTCAAACAGCTACTCTGTTAGTTCAGTGGAGGGAATAAGGCCCCCAAAACACCTCTCAGAAGGTGAATATGAACAGAGAGAGTGAAACAATTTGAAATCGGGTCCACAAGGGACATTAGTCTAAGCAAGAGCTCTCAGAGTAAGTGAAAAGAATAGCTGAACTTAAAGTCAAGAAAATCCTCATTCCTCTAAAGCTTAGATATTACAGTCCAAGCACTCACTTGAACTCCTTGAAGATTAGACTTCATCTATGGTTGACCCGGCTTCCCTTACCACTGCCTAGGTACATGTCTCCATCAGCAGATTGTCTGTTCTTGTTGATGCTGGTTTGCATTTCCTGATCTATATAAAGATTACATGAGAAAAAAGACTGAGTAGACATGAAAATCCTGGAGGAACAGGAATGGTAGAAAATCACATGTAGCTGCTTCTAAAAGGAGGAGATAGCTGAGCAAGGATTTTAAGGTGGTCAGGTTCAACACCAAGATTAGCTAACTAAGTTAATTAATTTCTCATAGGAATTATGAGAATACTTAAAGTATTTTCTGACTATAACCTAGAAAGAGATGTGCAGACAAGGAAACAAATGCCGTATCTCAAACTTTGGTGATATTAGAGGAATATTCTTTCTTCTCTGCCTGAATTTGCTTACTTCAGTAAATGATTCAATGTTAATACTATAAAATGTACTAAGATAATTAACTGTTTGTTTTTTTTAAAACCAAAATTCAAAAGGAACCAAACACTTTTCCCCATTATTCTGAGGTTATTTATTCATTTCCAGATGACCAGCTTTTGGCCAGTAAAATATCTTAGATAATCCCAGTTTTGTTACTTGAACATATATGCAGATATACATTACCAGTATTGAGTTTCCTGCCCTAGGTTACTCAGTGTTGTCGTAATTTCCACATGCAACTTATGCAGTATGTGGCAATGAGCAAATAAATACATCCCACTCATGGCTATAGGATTGACTTGAGAAACTCAAGTTGCTTTCTTCTTTAAGGTGAGAGAAGGA
The DNA here is from genome assembly GCF_000690535.1 of Cariama cristata. Taxonomy (NCBI): domain Eukaryota; kingdom Metazoa; phylum Chordata; class Aves; order Cariamiformes; family Cariamidae; genus Cariama; species Cariama cristata. The sequence goes on along the minus strand of NW_009607437.1, from coordinate 1,809 downwards.
GTTAAGGGAATCTTAACAGATAAGATGTTGTATGGCCCTAGGAATTGAATTAGCAGGTGTGACTCAAAGGTGCGGCTTAATGATTTGTTAACTATTCTGTAAATTAAGTGAGGCAGGAAGTTTTGCAGCTCCTCACAAAGGACAGCCCCCGATAAAGATCGGAAATTTGCCTTAAAGAACTGTTAAAACCTATCCTGAAGCAAGAGTCAGGGAGCAACTGAGTTTGCGCAAGATCAGGAGATTACTAGTGGTGATGAAGAGGAGCCATCAACCTTCATCTCCACGACCCCCGACGACCACCACGAGGAGGCACTGCGCAAGCGCAATCGGGAGTCTATGGAAATGACCTCTTGGAACTAATTTTAATACGAAGCGGGGATAGGTCATCCATATGTATAGGCGTGTTGGGAAATCTCATGTATATGTAACACTTACCTGTATAAGTTTGAAGCAGGTCACCACGTGGGGCGCGCACGACTTTGGTGGGACTACCCCCTGTGCTGCCCGGCGCCGAATAAACATACCTACTGTACAGTCGTACAGGTTGTGGAGTCCGTTTTCCGCACGTCAAAGGGAATATGAAGCCAGTTTTAACTTCCTCAAAACTAGTCTCACCATCAAAATGTAAGACACTATAAACTCTTGTTTTTCTTTATCTCCTTGTTGAAACCATTCTGTTTTGCCTGACATACTCAACAGAGACAAGGACAGAGAGTTTCCACTTGAACACCACAACCACTAAGCTCTAAAATAATTGAGTACACTTCTCTAAGAATACTAAAGCAAAATACATCAATTCAGCTAAAAGGATGAGGAAAATAATCATTCTCAAATACACTGTACCTGCATAGGCCATTTTTTAAAGAAAACAGTAATGCAAATAATCAAAAGAAGCATATAAAACCCTTTCCATACATCAGCTGAATGTTTGAACCAATGAACTGTTGAATATAGTAGGATATCCCCTATCTGTGGCTTCTTCCTGGTGTTTTGTTTTGGTTTTTTTTTTTTCTTACAAGGAGCAAAGTAGTTGATTAGACATTTCATTTAAAAAAAAAAACAAAAACAAAACCAAAAAACAACTTGATTGTGAATCTAAAGTGGAAGAAGTTGGTATTTCCCTAAAGAGGCAAATATTCACCATGTGCATTTTATAAAGAATGTCCTCAAGACTGGGATATGTGGAATTTACCATCTGGGTAGAAACTACAGATTTAGGCAGGAGGAAAGAGTCAGTGTGGTTTTTGTAAAGGGAAATTATGCCTCACTATCTTACTGGAGCTCTATGACAGTGTCCATCAAAGGGACCCAATAGACTAGATATTGGGATTTTCAGAAATCCTTTGAACGGTGAAATTGTGAAGTTGCAAACAAGAACTTTCTAGTAGTCAAATCCTGTGTCCCCAAACTTCACACAACCAAGTAGGTAATACAGTGGCAGGTAAGCTTCATAAAGTTAGATGTCAGGTAGTACATAGAGGGAAGATACTTCCACTATAGCTGTTCACATAAGTATGCGTTACAGGGTCAGACTCTTGCTTCCAGAACAACTGAAGTTAATCAAGTAGGCTGTTCTTTTCTGAAATGCAGGAGACCATGAAATATGTGTCTTCTTTTGGCACACAGTCTAGTGGTTCAGTCTGGCCTGTTGTCATCAAAAGTGTGGATACAGAGTTCAGCACTGTTTTATTTGATTATTTTGTACATTTGTGTGCTTTTCTACAGGTTTATTTTCTTAGCTATTGTATTGGGTGTCTGTGCCCTGGTGCTGGCAGCAGGAGCTGCAGGGTGGCCTCTGTGAGGAGAGGC
>NW_009607436.1:19201-28419 GCF_000690535.1 Cariama cristata | reverse complement strand
CGGAGAGGGCCGTCCGCACCCCTGCACCTGCTCGGTTACGGCACCGTGGGTCGTCACTGCGGAGAGGGGCGTCATCCACTCGCGGGTTTGCCTCGGGCCGGGGGGAAAAGTGTAACAGTGCCCGCGGACCTGGTGCGAGGTCCTGCGCTAGGACATGCAGGGGAGGGAGGGAGGGAGGGAGGGATGCTCCTAATCCTCCCTTTTGCATCGCCTGTGGGAACTGCTCGCCTCCCGGGCCCACGGTCCTCCCAGTCAGCCCCATCCGAAAGGGCCTGGGCAGCCGAGCTCCGGTCCTGTGCTGCAGGTATCCTGGGGCTCAGCTGATGGAGGTGACGGTGGTGCCAATCCCCAAGTAAATTGTCATCCCTGGAAGCGCTGTGAGGGTTTTATCGTGAGGAGAACACATAAGGAGCATCACTGTTACCACCTCAGACTTCTTGCTGAAATACAACAGAGGCATAAAGCTGCCCACAGCACTGAAGCGTAGAAAAGATGCGATCCAAGATGTTCAAATCGGTGTTCACGAGGCGGAGGAACAACAGGGTTTTTTCTTTAAATAGTGGTACTAAATCAATGGTGATGCAGGAAAGGAGGGTAAACCTGAGCCTGCTCTTTGTCCTCGCTACAATAGCGAAGCAAGACTACGGTTTCTGAAGCTGAAAGACAATTATTCTTAGCTGAGGACAGGGAGTATGTTGTAGGCAGTTTGCAATTCACTCAAGACCCGCTTTGCTACAAGATCCCGATGGGGCTAAAAGACAGCAAAAAAAATTAGTTCCGTAGGGAAAATGTACATGGGCAGCATACAGAGTTATATTAGGAGGGCAACGAAAATGATCCGAGGGCTGGAGCACCTCTCCTACGAGGACAGGCTGAGAGAGTTGGGGTTGTTCAGCCTGGAGAAGAAGAGGCTTTGAGGTGACCTCATTGCGGCCTTCCAATACCCGAAGGGGGCCTATATGAGAGATGGGGACAGACTTTTTAGCAGGGTCTGCTGTGACAGGACAAGGGGTAATGGTTTTAAACTAAAAAAGGGTAGATTTAGACTTGACATAAGGAAAAAATTTTTTGCAATGAGGGTGGTGAAGCACTGGCACAGGTTGCCCAGAGAGGTGGTGGAAGCCCCATCCCTGGAGGCGTTCAAGGTCAGGCTGGATGGGGCTCTGAGCAACCTGATCTAGTTGGAGATGTCCCTGCTCACCGCAGGGGGGTTGGACTGGATGACCTCTGAAGGTCCCTTCCTGCCCAAATGATTCTATGATTCTATGAATAAATCCCTCAGATTTTAGACACAAGCTTGGTCCTCAGGGAGAGTAAGAGGACATTTCCTATACAGTCAGATGATTGTGTAACTGCAACAACCACAGTTAGAGAGGTTTTACCTGAGGACAGCGCTCCCTCAACTCACACATTATATCAACCTTTACATTTTCATCCCATGGCTTTATAGTCCTCAGTAAATTCTCTCGGGCCCTATATCCACTCGCTTCCTTCAGCGAGAGCCAGGATGGCCCAGAACAACTGACGTATTCCCATGCCGCGGGGAGGTACTGGAGATGGAAAAAAAATGGGCAACTGGGTTCATCCAGACGTGGGTATTTGCATAGGACTCCAGCTGCACGGTCCCCGCAGTGGAACACAAATTCCTACTTATATTTACACATAATACTGAGAAATTTGGCATAGTTTTATTGATTTTGACATCACTTTTTTAACGTCTTGTACAAGTCCTTCTGTTCAAAGTGAAAAGAGGTGAAAACATGACAGAAAGGAGAACACTGGGCTCATCTCTGTTGTGTGCCGAAGGTACATGAAATGATTTCTCTCCCTTTCCTCCGAAGTGAGGAGCAAAAATAAAATGAGCGTTGGGTCGCCTCTGTTGCGTGATTTACGCATTTGCTCTGCTGTTTTAGCAGTGCCTACAGCTGCACAGGTAGGAACAATGCAAGAAAACTGTTCTTCGTGTGTCTAAAGGAGGACGGTGTATTTGCAATTGATAGTCACACCGCAGATTTTTTTCAATGCACGTGGAAAGCCTTGAAAGGAAAAGAGACCACGAGCAGAAGGGAGGTACAGACCGCATCGTCCTTCCCCGCAGGCTCTGCGTTAGACATATTAGATGTGCAGAGATACCCACCGCCACATCAGCTTATGGCATTAGAACAATATCCTGAGGCACTTGACGTCAGTTCCTCCTGCGTGCACAAAGCAAACAGTCACATAGCATCACCGAGGTGTTTTCTTTTCCTCTACAGAGGAGATTCTGTTTGCAGGCCCCGGGTTGAGGGATCGGCAGCCACCTACAGAGGCACATCAAAGGAGGCCTCCCACAGCTGCAAAGGGAAACCGGCTGGGATTACACAGAGACACCGCACCACAGAGAAACTTTGCAGCCAGCTGGGTGCATAAAGAGCTTGATACAGTGAGAAACGGCCTCATACAAGTCCCTTTCCAAGTGAAGCTAAGGCTCCTCACGTATGGGAGGGCCTGGGAAAAAAACCTGAAGAATGCTAATCTTTTTCTCTTTGCTCATGAAGTCTTCTGCTTTTAGTACGATTTGATTTTGACTGACAGATTTTACTAACCGTCTTCTTGCCTGTTCTATATTGAAATGGGTACTGCACGCAAAATATCAAACTTCGTTTCTGTAAGATCTGTTGGATCAAGATTATACACAATTACTGTTGTACATTTCAAAGAACAGAGAGAGGTTAACGTGTATCACCATTGCTAGAAATTGTAGGTATACAAAAATGAAATTGCAAAAATATCCAGAATAATTAAAAGATACATGAGTTTGGATAAAAACAAAGACCCTAGTTCTGCGTGTCTGTAAGCACATTTGTAATGCCATAACTCTCAATATACGCTCCTGTCTCAGTTACTAAAGCCATTAACATGCACCAAGTTAAGCAGGTTTTTAAGAGACTGGCATACGGGGCAACTTATTCTCTCATTATTTTGAAGGGATCCTGGGGAACTGTAGCTTTCAATGCTGAGAATTTTCTCAATCCCTTCTTTACGGCAGAAAGTTACCTTTGTCTTCTAACATAACTCCAAACTTAGACAGGAATCGTAAGTTGATGTATCATCACCTAACTTTTAAGCTGTAACCCAGGGAGAAAACTAGGGTAATTGCAAGCCTTCTGCCTTTATCTAATAAGGAATGTATTGTATCAGGTTTATAGGACATGAAATGCATTATGCACAAAAGCCTGTGACTGAAGAACTCAAAGCTAGAAAAACTCTTTGAAGTATCTGTTATATATTCTGTAAACAGCCTTTGCTTCTATCAGCATTCTGCTCAACGCGCCGTGAGAGGCAGAAATTCAGCCTTCGAGTCAGCCAAGGCGATATCTCCGTACGTCTCTCTGCTAAGTACCGACAGAAAAATCTTGACTCTGGGAAAAGATCCTTCATACCACATTCACCCGAGAGGGTCAAGAGTTGGGGGCCAGGGGGTTGTCAGGCACCCCAGAGAAGGCCCAAAGCCCAGCCACAGACACTGGGAAGTCAGGATGGGATCCAAGCTACCAGCACTTTGGTTTCAAGCCCATGCCCAGCTGCCCAGGCTTTGCGGCTTATTGGGGCTCCTTGGGGGTGGCAGAAACACCCTTCCCCTTCTAAGGCTCCTCAGGGGTGACCCTACCACACACACATGTGCTTCAGGGGTGGCTTGATCCTTCTCTTGGCCTCCTGGCCTCAAGGGTGGTTTGAAGCCCATATGTGGCCTCTGTCTCTCCAGGAGTATCAGTCTCCCAGTCAGTATCATTCACCTTCCCCAGCCATCAGGTCTCCTCAGGAAAGTCCTGAACCTCCCTGGCCTCAGGAGCTCCTCAGGGGCAACCCAAGCACCCCTGGACCATTCTTAGCTGGGCTTGACCTCATCTTCTACCTGGCTTCAGGAGTGGCTTAATCCCCAGGCCAGATTGGCTTGCTTTGGGACATTGTGATCACCTTGGCCCCCAAGGACAACGTGACCCTCTGCAAGCACACAGCCTCCGAGGCTGCTTTGGGACAGCTTGGATCACCCAAGCTGTTGGGGCTGCTCAGGGAGGGCTTGAAAGCCCCAGGCCTCTGTGGTTTCTCATAGGTGCCACCTCAGCCCCAGTGAGCCCTCTCCAATGCTCCCCAGCATGGAGTAATTCCTCTCCCTAGCCTCCTAGGCTGCTCAGGGACACCCTGAACCCCTGGGCTCATGAGTGCCTTGATCCCTGTCCTGGGGATGCCTCCTCTGAGATACCTTGATTTCACCCCTGCCCAGCCACACAGACTCTACCAGGGAGCCTGGATTCCCCTCCCCGACTGGCCTCCGGGGTGCCTTGACACCCCCCAACCTTTGGGGTCTCCTCAGGGAAGGTCTGAGCCTTCACCCGCCACAGTATGGCCTCATCCCCCAGGCTCTGCTCCCAGCCAAGGGACTGTTGAGGGATGGCTCGATTGTCCCACCCTCACTGACACCTTCAGCCTCATCCCAGCTTTCTGCTGCTGGTCAGCCCGACCCCCCTCCCCGCCTTTGACCAGCCATTGAGTCCCTAGGGCTCTTTGGGGACAGCCTGAACTGCACCCAGCCACCCCCGAGCCCAGGCAGGGGTGACTCAGGGAGCCCTTACCACCAGGACAGAGTCCTGCAGGGTCTGAGCAGAGTGGGCAGACCTGGGGTGCTGGTGCTCGAGGTCCATGGGCAGTCCCAGACTGATGAAGGCAAGGTGATAACTCAGGTGTAGGTCTGTCCGAGGACTTCTGTCAGGGTGAAGCAGCAAGAGACAGGGCTGGAGACAAAGCTGTGACAGCAGACCAAGGTCCAGCCAGGAGACAGGAACAGAGAGAGGACAGGAGCCAAGTACACCTCCAATGATACAGCTTAAAGCAAGGCTGAAGGCTCAGGCCCGAGCTTAAACGGACACCCCGGGCCACGGGCAGAGGATGTGGATGGAGGCCCCAGGTGAGGCTGGTGAGGGCCGTTAAGGCCTGTTGATGCACGGAGTGACCCAACACCCTGGCGAAGTTGGTCACTGCAACACAGGTCTGATTGGGGAACCATGCAGGAGCTCCCACCTTAGCAGAATGAAAGTCCTTTTGTCTTGGGGACCTTCCTCTATTCTGATGATTTGGATCAGACACAACTTTTAACTTTTTCACATCCTCAAGACGTTAAAAACCTGTCGACAGAAGCGTTTTGTAAAAACTCGGAGTTAAGCATCCCTTGCCCCGCAGCTAGCTGGGGTCTGCAGAGAGGCTGCGGCAGGGAGGGCAGGCTGGAGGCTGGGAAGCAGAGCGACTTGCACAACGTTTCATGCGGCTCAGGAGAGGCAGCCCTAAACGGCAGTAGTTATCAAGAACGTTTTGGGAAGGCATCGCACTTGGATGTGACGAAGTGATACCGCTTGATGAAATTTCTTATGAGATTAGCACAGAAATCACAACTGCTTTGACACCTCGGAGTGATGTCTCTGCGGGGATTGTGGTTTTCCTGTGATTTCATGGACTGAAAGGTTCGGCAGGACTGCGTCAAAGCGGCAGAGATCCAGACAACTGGAGAGAGTTCTTCAAGGAGGATAAGGATGCGAATGTGAAATTCACAGAGAGAGTGCAAAGAGAAGCCAATAATGTATTCCGGTGTAGCCTGGGGGTAAATACAACCCTAAAAAAATACTGAAAGAGACTCGTGGGCTAGGGAGGACTCAGACTGCACCAGTGTAAAGGTCTTGCTTCCACCTCAAGAGCCTTGGGGACAAGGGTGTGACAGAACCAGGTGAGCACGATGGCTCCGCAGGTCTGAGCAAATATAAACTCGCACTGTTGTTCACCCCATTGCCCAGAAATTAGCTTTGGCTTGGAGCCTTGCTGATGAATTCCTGGAGTTGTCCCACTTGTAGGACCAAGGAGGAGTTAGCACAATAGCGTGATCGCTAGGATTGCTGCTCAGCACCTGTGTGATGCCTCCAGAGGTTCTGCGTGACTGGAGGATCGTCTGTCTGGGAACCGGGGAAGTGACTTCTAAAATCAGGGAGGTCCAGAGCACTTGGCTGTGTCTGAAATACATTAAAAAACTCCAGTACATGGACAAAAATTTTGCCGAGCCTCTTCTCTGTGGCGTTGTTCACATGCAGAGACAATGGGCTTGACTAGTAGTTTGAAATTTACTGCCTGCTTGTAACGTGAATACAGTTTTAAACAGCTATGGGTCCTTTCTAACGCATTAAGAGTAACCCCAACGATTAAAAACAAATTTGTAATTCCTTTGATTAAAAAAAAAAAAAAATGTTGTCAGGACTAACAAAGATTTGCGCAATGGCTGTCTGGGCTGTCAAGCCCTAACAGAGTCTTGGCGAATTACTGCTGTAGTATTTATTGCCTGAAGGTTCACTGCTCAGTAAAGAGAATGGTCCATTTAAATTTAAGATTGCTTTTAGAATTTGCTACTCCTGGGCATAGACAATCTAAAGGAGATGATGGAGTTCCTTAAAAGTGGCAATAAATTCAGCAGGGCTAGATCATTTGTTTGGATTCCAGCCATGGCGTAAAAACTTGGAGCAGAGAGAGACGAGTTGGTTTGATCGAGAGGAAAAGAAGCTTTCTTCTTGGGTACGTAGAGCAACCATCCCCCTGAGTACAGAGATGGGAATGAAACACCGAGGGAGGAAAAGGGAGCAGGCCTGAGAGAAAGCATTGGCTCAGGTCTGCTCCTGATGGTGGCAACCCAGAACTGGCAATAGAAGCAAACTCCGGTGGGTCACATGTTGTCTTGCTGTAACAGCGAAGACATTTGTTCTTACTCATCTCCTTCTGGTTTCTGCTGGAAGCACTGGGAATTTCAAACTTGTGAAGAGGAGTTCAAGAAGGCTGAATCTCAAGATCGAGCAGCACGTTCATTTAGTCACAGCTCTCTGACACAAAGGGACCTCAGTTGTGTGTTTTATTCCATCCCATTTTCTTCAGAATGATCAGTATCATCTGCATGTGGCATGACATATGACATATGGATGATAAGCCTCATATCAACCATGAGGATACTCCTGGCTGGTCCTCACTTGCCTGTGAAGGCTGTTTAAGCCCCGTAAGTCTTTACAGCTTTGCTCTGGTGTCGGTTTCTCTATGCCCATGGTTTCACATTCCTCCTTGGATCCAGTGATGCCAAGGGAGGACGATGCATTCACCATACGGTGCTAGAAAGAGCTGGATTTTGGTAGTTCGAACGGTGACGAAGTTCACAAAGACCAGCTTTTGAGGGACTGATTTCAGGAGCCCCTGGGCACAAATGAAGTGTTAAACACTGAGGGAACACCTTGTTCTCTTTCTGCTGTCTCTTTTTGTGATCCGTTCAGTCCATGACCCAGGGAGGTGGCCGAGGGAGGCTGGGCTGGGCTCCGAGACCCTCACTGTGCTGGTCAGCCTCGCCACACCCATACTGTCAGCCCACGGACCCTGTTTCGGTGCAGGTCTGGGGTCATCAGGCCTGATCTGAGCTGCCTGTTCCTGAATTATTGTTCAGATTTTCTGGATTGACCTCGGACCCAACTCATGACCTTGTCACTGCCTGATGATGGCCAGACTGTCAACGGGACCTGTCACTGTAACCACCTGACTGGGCTGCTGTGGGACTGCCTTACCTGGGTTGTGACCATCCTTGGCTCCTGGCTTACATGATCCCTGAAGACTTACCCCATTTTTCCTCTCTTCACCCTGAAGCCTCATCACCCAAACCCCGTCCGTTGCCAACACATTCCCCTTCCAGCAGTCATAGTGCAAGGGCCACCAGACTACCAAGTGAGGTCAATTTTGGGCAGACTATGAACCAGTTTGGGAGAGGCTTCAATACCTCACTAGCTGGCCAGGCTACAGACCTGAGAAGCCGTCCTGGGGACTGGTTGGATTGACCAAAATCAGAGCTTTTCACAACAAGTACCCCTCAAAACCTAGGATGTTGTGAGGTCCGAGGTCACACCACGATGGGAGGGAAGGCTGTGCTGGGCCCCGACTGCACCCATAAGCAATAATTGCCCTGACCAGGGCCCCTCGGGACCTCAACTCGCACCCTCTGCCCACCCTCCAGAGCTCCATTTCAGCCCATTTGCCAGTCTGAGCTGCCTGCTCCGTGCTGTCGTCACCCTCAGCTCACCTTCCCTCATGGAGCAGCCTTGTGATCGCTCCTCTCTGACGGGCTGTGGGGATTGTAGGAAAAAGGAAAGTCCTGCAAGGGATGGCTGGAAAAGAGAGGGAGATGGGAGAGGTCCAGGAAGGTGGTGTTCCCCAGCCATCGCCGCTAAGTCCTTTGTTTCTGACTGCTGATCTCAGCTCTGCCAGAGGAGATCACAACAAATGTGCTGATAAAACGCTATCCAACAAAGAGGCCTGCCTAGTGAATTTTGTTTCTCCGGCACTTCAGGAGGAACAGGGATGGTTCCCACTCTTTTTGGAGGTAGATACGTCCTCTTCCCATCCGTCTCATTACTACTGGGAGCTACCTACTTCAGAAGGATTTCTTCTGTTAGGGCTGAAGGAAAATCTCAAGGCAGCATCTTTTTTATTCCCTGGGGAAACATCCAAATTCTGGTCACTACTCCCTTGTGAGCAGACAGATTACCTCCTTTCTTCCTCCTACCACAGCTCTAGGATGGCCTTCTTGCCCTTCCCCATTTCTCCTCCTCCTTTTTTTTTTTTTTCTCTAAGGACCTTAGCAAGCCCACGTAGAGCCAGCCACCATTCCCACAACTGCACCTTGGAGAGTGGGCACCAGTGAGACTTCAGACCCAGCAGTGGGGAAAAAGAGACCCTGGTTTTGCTGTGACACTGCTGGTCCTTCAAATCCATTTCAGAGCAGCACCTCCGACTGCTTCTGCCTGTTCTCTGGCCAGCAGCGAGGCTTTGGTGGAGTCAGGAGTCATCCCCTCGCTGCTGGGACAGAGTTAGTTGATGCCCTGACCTCGGCTTCTGTCCGACATTTTGGAGTGCCCGTTATACGCCCTGTAGAGTCATACCTGGAGGGACTGAGGAAGAGAAGGTGATGAAGGCAAAGCCTCACTGGTAGTAATCCACCAGGTCAGAGTTCGATGAATAATTAGAAGAACATGGACAAACAGCAGGGATATCTGTAGTTATAGAACTAAAGGATAAATAACGTCAATACAGATGGGCGTAGAGCTTGTCCTGTCATCCTTGAGGACACATAATATCAACCAAAACCAGAGGAAAAGAGCAGCAGAAGACCTATTCTT